>NC_068454.1:61051343-61188843 GCF_023373465.1 Oncorhynchus keta
ATTTTAATTAAAGCGCTTAATCCAGCATCATTGAGAAAGGTAATCAGATCTCATGGGGCGCTCTGTGATTGCCTGGAAGCCTAACGAGAGTGGAAGGATTTGAGAAGAGCATTTCTGCTCTATCGCCAAAGGAAATCTCCTTGGCAAACTGAGAGCTATAGAGGTATAGAAACAGGTGACGTGGGCCTCCCGAGTGGCACATTGGTCTAAGGCACTGCATCGCAGTGATAGAGGCATTACTACAGACCCTGGTTCGTTCCCGGGCTGTTCCACAACTGGCCGTGGCCAGGAGTCACATAGGACGGTGCACAGCGTCATCCAGGTTAGGGGAGGGTTTGGCCGAGGGGGCTTACTTGGCTCATCGCGCCCTAGCGATTCCTTGTGGTGGGCCGAGTGCCTGCAGGCTGACCCCGGTCGCCAGTTGAACGGTGTTTCCTCTGACACATTGGTGCAGATGTTAAGGAGCGCGGTTAGGCGGGTCATGTTTGGAGGACGCATGACTCCACCTTCGCCTCTCCCAAACCCGTTGGGGAGTTGCAGCGATGAGACAAGATCAAAATTGGGGGAGTAAACAGAAACAGATGAGGAAAAAGATGAGGAGCTCTCCAAGAGGGTCATGATAGCTGTCTCTTTTCCCCAATCAAACTCCCTCTTTCTTTGTTTCTTTCCCTCTCTCTCTCTTTAATTGTGTCCCTCTTTTGATTTGATCTCCTCTCCTCCCCCTTTCCTTCTGGGGCCCTTGCACTCCCTCCTCTTCCTTTCTTTCACATATTTATCACATATTTTTCATTCCCTCCTTCTCTCTCACTGTTGCTTCCTCTCCAATCTCTCTTTCCCTCTTCACGCTCTCGTTCCATCTCCTTACTCCTTTCCTTATTTACTCTATTACCCTTTATCTTCCCTTTTCTCTCTTTCTCTCCCTCACTACCCCCCTCCCTCTCTCAGCCCATAGCTGTCAGTCCCCACCCGCCGCCTCTCTAGATTGATCACAGTCATTACCTTCATTAACGAGAGGTGATTGAGTTCTTAACAGAGCCAGTTAGGTCACAGCGAGTGGGGATATGGATTACTGGAGCCTTCCCAGAGTAGAGGGCGTTTTAGGCCAGCCAAGTACACTATAATCACCTGCTCGTGAAAGGCGAATGGCGCTTTTAATGGCGTTATGGAACATGAGTGCCCTGCAATGCAAGAACAGGCACATGCATGTGTCTACATTGCCTTTTGAACAGGCCGCCCTTGATTGAAATGGAGGTGTGCCACTGAAATGGGATTTCCTGTTTAAAAGATGAAGCAACGAAGAGTCACATCCGTGCTTGTGTGTGAACAGTACACAACCACACACATACTGTAAATATAACATACTGCGTATACTCACCACAAAAACACAGTGTACATAGAGAGAGTACATACTCAAAAGCACATGTATAGAGACACACATGTGCGCATGCAAGCGCAATACATGCATGTTGACAGACAAACTACAAAAACACATTTAACCCTGCTTTTCAAGGACAAATCAAATCATTATCTTGTGCTGAAAGCCTGCCCACAGAAGGAGGTAGGTTGACAGCTCTTGGTCTCTAGTGACTTGGCTTTGATTGAGGGATTGGCTTAGTGTCTGCGGGGTGTTTTCATACCTGGCACTCAAGAGAAGGCTGGGAGTAGCTGGATGATAATTGCAGGGGGGTGAGGGCACTGTTATTGTTTTCCTCTTAGCATAAACAGTATTCAACGGTGACAATGTGAAGCCCACCATCAATTACCATCCAATTAAAGATTCACCCAAATGCTAATTATGGTGGTGTCGTGTCTTTACTATCATTAAATTGAAGACATAGTTTTTATCAAAGATTCTCTGTAATTAGTATTACGCAATCAACTGATTAATCATGTAAATGTAATTAACTAGGCACCAAGGAAAAATATTCAGATTACAAAGTTATAATTTCCTAAAATAACTTTTCAGATATTTTATCTGTTCAATTAGTCTTCGAATTAAATAATTATTTACTTTACCTCACTATAGTCACATTCCAAACGTCGTAAATTGTTGGTTATCTGCACAAACCCAGTCTTCACTATGAGTCATCCATACATCAATTGTCTTAAATAATGTATTTATTACTAACTAAGTAATTCACAGAAATGCATATACAAACAAACAAACAAGGTAAATGTGGTTACAAGAAATGATAGAAGAATGAGTCCTAGTGGGCTAAACCGGCATTGCGGCTTGTTAGACAAAAGGGAAGTGGGGGTCGACTTATGAAGTCACTACAGAGTGATAATTATAACAATTTAAATGCTAATCCCTGCTCACTCATTCGGGAACAATTGCAATCAATATATATATTTACGCTCAGTGTGTCGTTTTGATCTCTGGTAAAAAGTTTGTTTCTTTTGTAGAATTGTCCGTCTCTCTCCCTCTCTCTCTCTCTCTCGGTTGTGGTTAGAGTGGATTGTTCAGAGTGACATTCATTAGTTTCGTTATAGAATAGATGTTTCGGTGGTTGTCGTTCTTCGCGTTCAATGACACCGAATTCCTAGCTGCGGACTAGTAATTAATATCAAAGTCTTGTTCTTATTCTGTCGGTATCGATAGTCTAAGAGTTTAACCACGTGGCATGGTTAAAAGATTCAGCAATGGTCTTCAACCTTTGTCTCCTCCTAATGGAGAAAAACATGGTCTGGTGATAATTTCTCAAAGTTGGGTTTTATTCAGAATGGCAGAAAAGGGCCTGTCCCAGGACGCCTGACCCTCACTGGGCTCAGGGGCGGTCCAGGATGTCTGACCCTCACTGGGCTCAGGGTCTGACCCTCACTGGGCTCAGGGTCTGACCCTAACTGGGCTCAGGGGCTGTCCTCTGATTTAGTTAACTCCAATCCCCTTTTTGAGTTTTCCTTCATTAAACGGTCCAAAATCACATTGTAAAATTGTGTAAACAGTATCATACTCACTCATTCATCTTATACAACAATTAGATGTAAACCTCATATCTGAGGACCAGTTCGTAGCTGGATTCTTCACCGATCTTTTATACTTTCTCCGGAACATGATATTTGTTCGTACCTCAAGTTCTGTGAGGTGGAAGGAATTATTTTGTTCTCTATGAAAATGTACTCTCTCTATACTGTTTGTCCATGAGGAGATCCTCAGGAATTTACGACGTCTCTCTGACCACAGCAGCCTACTTGAAGGCAAGAGGGGGATGGGTTTGCTATACCCAAAGAGGGCAACGTCATGACAGCGGCATCATGATATAACAAAAATATCAAGTATCAAAAGTGTCAACTAGAGTTAATGGTGTGCATTGTAATGTGGATATTGTAGAGTATTATGAATTAAATGGTTTGGGGTCATGTGAAACTTCATGTAAAGTCTTCGAATAATTTAATTGAGATCTTATGGAATAAGCAATTACAATTCATGCACTGGAAGATTGATCAATACTCAACGACATTAAATTGTCACAAATCACATTCATTCTTTTACGTTCATCAACACTAATAAATGAAAGCATTTTTGTGTTTGTAATTACATACCAAAACTAACAGCTGCTCTCAAAATCACCTTAATAGCAGAAAGTGAATGAATTGCTTGTTCTTGGACTGTGATAAATGTATGTCTAGTGATGTTGTAACTCCCATCAGTATTGTGCTTCTCTGACACGTCTACTGGGATAAATAAGAGCCATACATAGTGGTTCGCTAAAATAGCACGACATAATTCACTATTGATTTGCTCCCTTGGCTGCCGATCTTCACTCTGTGTCATTGCAGTAGAGAGAACTGAGAGGAATTGACATCGATCATGGGATGCTGCCAAGACTAAAATGTCATTTTGGTAAATGAGGAGCCAGTTCACTGTATTTTTTATAACGACTTGTGTTGTTTCTCTCATCAGATCTTATTGATCCATAGATGACTTTGATCTCTCTACATGAGACAATTATTTTTGGTGCAGTAGTCGTCTTGTAACATGTTAATTTACCTTCCCTGCTGAAATAGCATATCTATCGCCCTCTGCAGATGGCTTTCCAGGTGCATCGCCGCTACCACTATCTCCTGTGCTCACACTGGCTCCAACCCTGGGATCCCTGGCATCAACCCTGGCACCCATGACATCAATGTTACCACCCCTGGCACCTACGCTGGCATCGAGTCCCAACTCATCCACAGGGACAGAGACTACCTCAGCTACAGGATGGGACGACAGGGCCTCGCCCAAACCCAGCTCACCTATAGAACCAGACATGGAGGAGGAGCAAGAGGCTGAGACAGACCCGGAGACGGAGGAAGAGAAAGCCAGGCGTCTGCTCTACTGCTCGCTCTGCAAGATGGCCGTCAACTCGGCATCCCAACTGGAGGCTCATAACAGTGGTGAGAGATCTGCCCTCCTCTCAGGGTCTCTTGTCCCTGAGGGGCTCGATCGCTAATCCTGTATAGCAGCTCTTAAATAGTGTTCACTCTTCTGTCAATGTGAATAACACAGCCAATCATGTCCATCAGTTGATTGGTAGGGTCTATTCATTGGCAAATAATGTCAGTGCCTCTCAATGCTGTTTCATAATATTGGCAAAGGACTGTGGATGCAAATGCTTGAAAGACCTTATTGTGGCTCACTTTTTCCTATTTTATCATCCAGGTACGAAGCACAAGACCATGCTAGAGGCCAGGAGTGGTGTGGGCTCCATCAAGTCCTTCCCCCGGCCAGGGGTCAAGAGTAATCTAGCTCCGCCCACCAAGGCAGCCACGGGCCTGCAGAACAAAACATTTCACTGTGAGATCTGCGATGTCCACGTCAACTCTGAGACACAGCTAAAACAGGTGGGATACACCAGGGTGTTACATGAACATTAGCCATTGTATATTACCACAGTTCCATGAGTGAACATTGTGAATTTGGTTCATGGAAATTGTGAATTCACTATATTTAAAATGTCATGTTTCTTATCAGTGGTATAGCTGTATCTGTCTCTCTTACTTCCGGCGCCGACAGAGATGGCCGCCTCGCTTCGCGTTCCTAGGAAACTATGCAGTTTTTTGTTTTTTTACGTGTTATTTCTTACATTGGTACCCCAGGTCATCTTAGGTTTCATTACATACAGTCGAGAAGAACTACTGAATATAAGAGCAGCGTCAACTCACCATCAGTACGACCAAGAATTTGACTTTCTCGAAGCGGATCCTGTGTTCTGCCTTTAACCCAGGACAACGGAATGGATCCCAGCCGGCGACCCAAAAAAACGACTTCGTGAAAGGGGGAAACAAAGCGGTCTTCTGGTCAGGCTCCGGAGACGGGCACATCACGCGCCACTCCCTAGCATTCTACTCGCCAATGTCCAGTCTATTGACAACAATATTATGCCGTGCCCCGCTCTCCTTTCGGAAAAGCTGACCACGACTCCATTTTGTTGATCCCTGCCTACAGACAGAAACTAAAACAAGAAGCTCCCGCGCTGAGGTCTGTTCAACGCTGGTCCGACCAATCTGATTCCACACTCCAAGACTGCTTCCATCACGTGGACTGGGATATGTTTCGTATTGCATCAAACAACAACATTGACGAATACGCTGATTCGGTGAGCGAGTTCATTAGAATGTGCGTTGAAGATGTCGTTCCCATAGCAACGATTAAAACATTCCCAAACCAGAAACCGTGGATTGATGGCAGCATTCGCGTGAAACTGAAAGCCGAACCACTGCTTTTAATCAGGGCAAGGTGACCGGAAACATGACCGAATACAAACAGTGTAGCTATTCCCTCCGCAAGGCAATCAAACAAGCTAAGCGTCAGTATAGAGACAAAGTAGAATCTCAATTCAACGGCTCAGACACAAGAGGTATGTGGCAGGGTCTACAGTCAATCACGGATTACAAAAAGAAAACCAGCCCCGTCACGGACCAGGATGTCTTGCTCCCAGGCAGACTAAATAACTTTTTTGCCCGCTTTGAGGACAATACAGTGCCACTGACACGGCCCGCAACCAAAACATGTGGACTCTCCTTCACTGCAACCGATGTGAGGAAAACATTTAAACATGTTAACCCTCGCAAGGCTGCAGGCCCAGACGGCATCTCCAGCCGCGCCCTCAGAGCATGCGCAAACCAGCTGGCTGGTGTGTTTACGGACATATTCAATCAATCCCTATCCCAGTCTGTTGTTCCCACATGCTTCAAGAGTGCCACCATTGTTCCTGTTTCCAAGAAAGCTACGGTAACTGAGCTAAACGACTACCGCCCCGCCCCGTAGCACTCACTTCCGTCATCATGAAGTGCTTTGAGAGACTAGTCAAGGACCATATTACCTCCACCCTACCTGACACCTTAGACCCACTCCAATTTGCTTACCGCCCAAATAGGTCCACAGACGATGCAATCTCAACCACACTGCACACTGCCCTAACCCATCTGGACAAGAGGAATACCTATGTGAGAATGCTGTTCATCGACTACAGCTCGGCATTTAACACCATAGTGCCCTCCAAGCTCGTCATCAAGCTCCAGACCCTGGGTCTCAACCCCGCCCTGTGCAACTGGGTACTGGACTTCCTGACGGGCCGTCCCCAGGTGGTGAGGGAAGGCAACAACATCTCCACCCCGCTGATCCTCAACACTGGGGCCCCACAAGGGTGCATTCTGAGCCCTCTCCTGTACTCCCTGTTCACCCACGACTGTGTGGCCACGCACGCCTCCAACTCAATCATCAAGTTTGCGGACGACACAACAGTGGTAGGCTTGATTACCAAAATCGATGAGACGGCCTACAGGGAGGAGGTGAGGGCTCTCAGAGTGTGGTGTCAGGAAAATAACCTCACACTCAACGTCAACAAAACTAAGGAGATGATTGTGGACTTCAGGAAACAGCAGAGGGAACACACACAAGCCAAATTTCGTCAGCCTCCTGAGGTTGAAGAGGCGCTGCTGCGCCTTCTTCAAGATGCTGTCTGTGTGGGTGGACCAATTCAGTTTGTCTGTGATGTGTACGCCGAGGAACTTAAAACTTACTACCCTCTCCAAAAGCACTCACAAACTTCTACAGATGCACAATCGAGAGCATCCTGTCGGGCTGTATCACCGCCTGGTACGGCAACTGCTCCGCCCACAACCGTAAGGCTCTCCAGAGGGTAGTGAGGTCTGCACAACGCATCACCGGGGGCAAACTACCTGCCCTCCAGGACACCTACACCACCCGATGTCACAGGAAGGCCATAAAGATCATCAAGAACAACAACCACCTGAGCCACTGCCTGTTCACCCCGCTATCATCCAGAAGGTGAGGTCAGTACAGATGCATCAAAGCTGGGACCGAGAGACTGAAAAACTGCTTCTATCTCAAGGCCATCAGACTGTTAAACAGCCACCACTAACATTGAGTGGCTGCTGCCAACACACTGACTCAACTCCAGCCACTTTAATAATGGGAATTGATTGGAAATGATGTAAAATATATCACTAGCCACTTTAAACAATGCTACCTAATATAATGTTTACATACCCTACATTATTCATCTCATATGTATACATATATACTGTACTCTATATCATCTACTGCATCTTTATGTAATACATGAATCACTAGCCACTTTAACTATGCCACTTTGTTTACATACTCATCTCATATGTATATACTGTACTCAATACCATCTACTGTATCTTGCCAATGCTGCTCTGTACCATCACTCATTCATATATCTTTATGTACATATTCTTTATCCTCTTACACTTGTGTCTATAAGGTAGTAGTTTTGGAATTGTTAGCTAGATTACTTGTTGGTTATTACTGCATTGTCAGAACTAGAAGCACAAGCTTTTCGCTACACTCGCATTAACATCTGCTAACCATGTGTATGTGACAAATAAAATTTGATTTGATTTGAAGTAGTGTCTAATTGGAAATGATTACAAAGCCTACGTAATTTAATCTTGAAATGACAGAAAACAGTTTTCAAGCAATGATTACACTAAATTAATAGAAACAAATTAGTAGGTAGGCTTTCAAATCTGGATGAATGGAACATGTCTTCAAGTTTTTTTTATATATATATTTGGACGTTTAGAGTGCCGTATTGATCATGCAATTTTGACATATTGCATTTACTGGCAATTTTCTTGTACCTCTACGGCTGACAACCCTTCCAAATCAATTAGTGGTGTTCTGTCCTCCTTGGTCATTTAGAGCCCCCTTAACTCTTAAGGATCTGGCCTTTTTTTTTCAAATTTCACCTAAAATTACATACCCAAATCTAACTGCCTGTAGCTCGGGATGTGAAGTAAGGGTATGCATATTCTTGCGACCATTTGAAAGGAAATTAATGTAGGAGAATATGTCTGCATTTCTTTTCAAAATGTTGTATCAGGACTGCCCAAATGTGCATAATTGGTTTATTAATACATTTTCAAGTTCATAACTGTGCACTCTCCTCAAACAACAGCATTGTATTCTTTCACTGTAATAGCTACTGTAAATTGGACAGTGCAGTTAGATTAATAATAATTTAAGCTTTCTAACAATATCAGATATGTCTATGTCCTGGGAAATGTTCTTGTTACTTATAACCAATGCTAATCACATTAGCCTATGTTAGCTCAACCGTCCCGCAGGGGACCCACCAATTCTATAGAGGTTTAAATAAATCTAGGACCAATCACTTGTAGTCACTCTCTTTCTTACTATATAACCTTACTGTCCTCTCCATCTCTCCTCCAGCACATCAGCAGCAGACGTCACAAAGACCGAGCGGCAGGCAAACCGGCCAAACCCAAATACAGTCCCTACAGTAAACTCCCGAAAGGCCAGGCCACACAACCAGTAAGTCCCTCCTTGTCTCAATACTGACAAAATACAGAATCATAGGAACCACCTAAACAATCAGAAAGTCTCTACTCCGCAAATCTATGTCACCAAGATGTGAGAGACAAGATTGAGGGTATCTCTTTCTCTTGTTTTGTCATCTAAAACAGTGTTCTTCATGATTTGTTTATTCAATAGCCCCTGGATATGAAGTTGATACGGTTTGTGACTTTACAGGCCTAGTAAAAATGAAGGTCTGAGACCAGCATGCTAAAGGTGGAATCTATTGGGGATTCATCTGGGGCCAAATGGCAGAAAAAAGTGAGGGAAAAGTCAAGTTTCCATCATGGGTCTCATAAAGTGGCAGACAGAGATAACTTGCGACCAGGCCCAGGGGTTGACAATCTGTGGGAAATGACTCCTCTAAATCCCATCCTCAACTGTATTAACCCAGAGGAGACACTTTTATATGGAAAGAGCAAAGATTCCTCCCAGTAGGTTAGAATACATGAGTCAGTTGATTGACAGCACATAACAATTTCCATCTTGGTGTTCAGAGGAAGCTCCATTACCCTATCACTAATACAGAAGTGGATTTCAAAGGGCTCCATTGACCTTCAAACCCATACTCTCAGACACTGATTTAGTTTTTGTTCTCTCTCTCTCGCTTTCCTTCTCACTCACTCACTCACTCACTCACTCACTCTCTCACTCTCTCTGTCTCTCTGTCTCTCTCTGTATCTCTCTCTCTCTCTCTGTCTCTCTGTCTCTCTGTCTCTCTGTCTCTCTGTCTCTCTCTGTCTCTCTGTCTCTCTGTCTCTCTCTGTCTCTCTCTCTCTCTCTGTCTCTCTCTCGCTCTCTCTCTCTCTCTCTCTCTCTCTCTCTCTCTCTCTCTCTCTCTCTCTCTCTCTCTCTCTCTCTCTCTCTCTCTCTCTCTCTCTCTCTCTCTCTCACTCTCAATCTCCAGGTGAAGCTGACAGTGGGGAAGGAGTTGTGCCAACCTCAGATAACCCAGATAATGCCCGCTCACCTGGCAGCATTGGCATCAGCAGCAGCAGCTATGGGCTCGGCCTTCCCCGGCCTCCGCTCCACCCACGCTCCCTCCCATGGCCCCACCCTTTTTCAGACACAGACCCTCCCTGCTGCCCTGCTCCGCCCCGCCCCCGGGCCTGTCAGGACCTCCCATACACAGTTACTGTTTGCCCCCTACTGACTCACAACCCCACCCTATAGACTCTATGGACTTCCCATGACGGCCGTGCCACGGAAGTTGTTATGAACCAGAGTCCCCTTCCCTCTGCTTATCCCTCTATACATTTGGACCACAGGCCACCTTCACCAGAATATGGGGATAATAGGCACAGAGGAATAGTTTAACCCATACTGCCAGATAAACCCTACTGGGCTGACCAGACCTCCCGTTATGGATTTCCCAAAGAACCCATCAATGACCCAGAATTGATCAGCGTCCCCCTTCCCTCTGCTGTTCCCCCTACATTCAGAGAAGAACCACACCGGCTCAAATAAACAGATGGCCGCGGTGTGTTAGCGATCACCTGCTGGGTGTGAACGATCCAACATGTAGAATCGTGGGGAAATAATAGCCGATGTTCTGGTCAGAGGCGATAGGACGGCCACCCACGGCTTTTAACTGTTCGTCGTCCTGGTGTGTATCCTCTGAGGACTACCATCTTCACCAAAACATGTGGACTACAGACAACCTGAAGCATTACATCTGGACTACTGCCCACTCTATTCCATTTGGATTACTACTGCTCTACAGCATTAACCCTGCATCTCCTGTTTAACTGGACTACAGGCCGGTCTCATCATTACTGTAGGACCACCCTGTCGAATCTACTCGCCCATCTTCACTGAGTCATTGACTTATCACAATTCCCTCCTATAGTAGCTAATACTTAGTAGTACCCACACAGCCACCCACGTTCCTGTGCCATTCTCTTACCCATGAATCATACCCAAGAACAGGACTTGGAGTTATATTGTACTGCAATAATGTATAAGACAAACCGGTGAACTATGCAGTGTCATTTCTGTCTAATACAAGGCACCGTTTGAGCTATAATTGTGCTATAGGGATATCATATTTGTAAAGATAGTGGCACACTAAGATCATTGCTTCAGTGGAGGTAGCTATCACTCATGTTTGTAAAAAAGACTGGTAAGGATCTCCTCTTTTGCTGTTTGCACTTTAAGTCCCCTCTCTGTTGATGTCTACAGTGCATTAGATGGCTAGAGTATGTGTTGTAGTTTCTATTGCATTACGTGTATGTGTCTGTTAGTGTGTAAGTGTTTTGTTTCTTTGTGTGTGTGCGCGTATGTGTGTGAGTGTATATGGGTGTTTGTGTGTGACCTTGCCCTCCACCTTAAAGCCATCCCAGCTGACACCCAATAACCATTCTGAATGACCACGTCATGGGCTCAAGGGACCACTAAGGCTTGTGTATAATATCTGTTAATGTGTAAAAGATGAACAATTTCAAATAAAAGAGTCTTACTTTGTTGACTTTGTTGATCCTACAATTCACCAATGGGACTGTACAGTTGCACATGCATGTAGAAGAGTGTATGCACTACCGTGAGTCACTCTGGATAAGGGCGTCTGCTAAATGACTCAAATGTCAAATGCACACTCTCCTACATGTCATAGAGACATACACCACAATTGAAAGCTCTCAGCTTGCTTGCTGAGTTTTTTGTCATGAATCTTGTTCTGGAGGCAGCTCTGCAGAGTGATCACTAGCTGGCACAGCCACAAAGTAATATAATCAGATTGTTTTACCTAACCCTAATGTTAAATGAAGACCTAAAAGCAACAACAACAAAAATAAAGATAAAAAAACATGCTTTTTTTTACAATATAGCCAATTCGGACATTGCAGCTGGACTATCTAAGGGGAAATCATCCTGTTCTGCCTCCAGGACAAGACTCATGACAATAAAAGTCAACCTGCAGCTTGCTTCCCCTTAGGAACAGGTTTCGGCGCTAGCAATTTCGGGGCGGCAGGGTAGCCTAGTGGTTAGAGAGTTGGACTTGTAACCGGAAGGTTGCAAGTTCAAACCCCTGAGCTGACAAGGTACAAATCTGTTGTTCTGCCCCTGAACAGGCAGTTAACCCACTGTTCCTAGGCTGTCATTGAAAATAAGAATTTGTTCTTAACTGAGTTGCCTAGTTAAGTAAAGGTTAAATAAAAAATAAATTGATATCACCAAAACATTATAAGACATCAGGTACATTGTAGCCAGTTGTTCAGTCTGTCTGTGGTCCTTTCCATGAACCCATAAGGCTGTGCGTCAATCCCCAGTCTGTAGTATATCTGCCCAAATGACTCCTGACAACATTCCTGACACAACTCCCCTCTCCAGCCAGAGAGAGCTTACTTCCAACCCTAATCCAACTCCAAAAACAATACAGCAGGCTGCCTGATGACCAGAGAGCAAGACATTTTTTTAAATGTATTTAAATAGGTCAATTGTGCCCCGCCCTATGGGACTCCCAATCACGGCCAGATGTGATTCAGCCTGGATTCGAACCAGAGACTGTAGTGTCACTTCTTGCACTGAGATGCAGTGCCTTAGACCGCCGCTCCACTCAAATCAAATCAAACTTTATTTGTCACATGCTCCGAATACAACAAGTGTAAACTTTACCATGAAATGCTTACTTACAAGCCCTTAACCAACAGTGCAGTTCAAGAAGAGTTAAGAAAGTGTTTACCAAGTAGACTAAAATAAAACATAACACAATAAGAATAACAATAAGAAGGCTATATACAGGGGGCACCGGGTACCGAGTCAGTGTGCAGGGGGTACAGGTGAGTTGATGTGCCTGAGCCCATTGAGTGTGTGACAAATGGGTATTGAGGTTCCTTGGTACCACACAGTACCATACAGAGGGACTTATTTCCAAAATATCATCACCTTACATTTATCACCCGTTCACTAGATCTCCTGAGAAAACCACATATTGGATTGATTGCTTCATACTTGATGCCAACCAAACTTTAGATATCTTTTGCCCTTCATTTAGAGGGGTTTTATTTAACCTGTCTTTTTCTCAGACGACAGAAAACATTCCTTTTGTGATTGAAAGAGGGGATTACGAAGAATTGATCTGGTGGGCTGTGGATTGGTAACAGCAGGCATGTTTATACGCAGTAGCACACACTGCTGAACGAATAGCTGGTAGTTTTCTGTCATCTTAAAAAAAGACAGAAGTTCATTGCACTATCGCTTGTATTGAGTTGTTTTCCCTTTCTGTCTTGTAGGCTGTAGAAAGCGATGCCGTGCTGGAGGACTACTGTACAGGCAGGGAGATGTGTAGTAACAGAGTAGGAACAGGATCTGAAGTCGGATACCCTTGGGACACAAGGGCAGATTCAGACAGCGTGTCTGTCCGTGTTCACCTCGGATTCCACATTATGATAAATGCCTCAATTAACATTCCACGTCCATGAGAACGTTGATATATTTCTTCCATCAGGTTTTATACAGTTTTGAAACCTGTTGCTGTTATCTTAGACTGAACACCTGCATCACATGCCAATTGGTTTTTACAGTCTCTTCGTGTTTCAGCAGACTGCTTTCATTGCCTTTCATGGTTCAAGTTAGGATAGGGATTTGATTAGAAGTCCCAGTCAAATACTTTTGTGAGAAGGTAGAAATGTTGGAGTGCTCAAAACAACAATTGCAATCCATTAAAATGTATACCTCCCGACCCTAATGTCAAACATAGGTCAGAACACTGATAGGGGTTTTGAGGTTTGTTTTCGAAATGCCACAGACAGTTTACCTTTTGTTTTCCTGCTATACAGTACCTTTGACCTTGACAATAATGTTAGTCTTAAAAATGAGAACAAAGCCAACAAGCTTCGGCTATGGTTACCATGCAGTTCAGATTGACCAAGACACAACAACATTACAAACATCTTTCCCCAAATGTGTTAGAATTAGTTGGAATTAGTTTGTTTGAATGGAACTGAGATCCAAACATAATTTAAGGAAAGCATTTACAAGCAACACAGAGGCAAACGAATAGTCCACCTAAGTTCTCTGCTCTCCACATTGTACAGGATAGCTATTGTTGACATCTCCCATTGGCGCCAAATCCACCTTCATTCCGAGGCTTTGTCGTGTCCAATATCAAATTGGCTCAATTAGTAAACAAATAAATAATACTAGTCTACATGATTACTAATGTTGTAATGGATTCATTGCATGCATACAGAAACCCTTACTCTGTTAGCTCAGATTACTACTGGCTGACCCCTCATACTAAATTAGTATATTCAGTTATATGACCCGCCCTTGCCTTGCCCTCCTTGGCCACATCAATTATTGAGCCATTCATTATTGGCTCAAACAGATGTCACTCAAGTGAGACGGAGACTGTGACCTTAATGAATAACCTGCTGCACATAAACACACAGAGGACGTGTTGGACCGGACTGAACGGATCTGAGAGGTGCTGTAAATTACAAGGACAGAGAACTAGTAAAAGGGTTCCATGTCAGTGACTGGCCGATATATCAGCCAGTATGATGTTATAAATGCTTATACTGCTCCGTGTCTCCTCTAGGAACCAAGTAAGTGTTCCAATAGAACATATTAATACAGCTGAGGCAATATGGGAGGAGTAGTAGCCTACCTATAAAAGGGCACTGGGTGTGCAGTAACTACCCAGCTAGCACATAACGTTCTGAGAACCATATGTTTCTTTGAGCTTGGTGAGAGCGTGGTTGTCTTATGATTATTTTGCATACAACATTCTAGGAAAGGTGCAGGATACCCAGCTAGAGGGAAATATTCTGAGAACCATATGCTTCTTAGGAGGCAATTTCAGTACTTCAGCATAACATTTCTTAAAGGTTTCCTCGTGGTTCTATTCAAAATAATGTACTCAAAACGTTAAGAAACAACGTTCTTCTGTGGGAATTTCAGTACTTCAGCATAATGTTTTCTGCAGGTTTCCTCGTGGTTCTATTTGATGTCATGTTCTCAGAACATTAAGAAAACTTTCCATAAAAAACACAAGTAACGTTCAAAGAATGTATTAAGAATATACATTCCGTTCTCTGGGTCAACAAAACTCTCTCTATCCTCTGTCGTGTTAAGTGTGTTCAGATGTGCCCACTAATTGGCCACACCTGATCTTAATGAGTGCATGTTTCCTTTGAAATGGGGTATAGAATAGACAAAAATGTAAAACGTTTTATGGGTAAACAGGAAAAAAAAATATTTTAACCATTACGTTGACTGAGAACAAATTCTCATGTAGAGCAACAACCTGGGGAATAGTTACAGAGGAGAGGATGAATGAGCCAATTGGAAGCTGGGGATAATTACATGTCTATGATTTTGAATTTAGCCAGGACACTTGGATTAACACCCCTACTCTTATGATAAGTGCAATGGGAGCTTTAGTGACCACAACGTCCCATCCGAAAGACATCACCCTATACAGGGCAATCCTTAATCACTGCCCTGGGATATTTGCTTTTTTTTCAGACCAGAGGAAAGAGTGCCTCCTACTGGCCCTCCAACACCACTTCCAGCAGCATCTGGTCTCCAATCTAGGGACCGACCATGGTCAACCCTGGTTAGTTTCTGAGGCAAGCCAGCAGTGGGATGCAGGGTGGTATGCTGCCCACTTCTGTTCTCAGAATGTTTTAAAAAAGTTTAGTTTTACCGGCCAGAAAACGTATGCCTTAATTCCCAGAACCAATGGGAAACCAAAAATGTACGTTCCCACAACTTCCAAAGAACCAAATGTCCAAAGAACCAAGTTGGGTATGATATAGAAGGCAAGGTTATGCACTTTATAGAGTGCTTAAGAAAATTAAAGTGCCCCTGGGCTGAGTGTAAGGTTGTTTAAGGTCTGCAGAAAGCTTGTATAAGTGTGTGTGTGTGTGTGTGTGTGTGTGTGTGTGTGTGTGTGTGTGTGTGTGTGTGTGTGTGTGTGTGTGTGTGTGTGTGTGTGTGTGTGTGTGTGTGTGTGTGTGTGTGTGTGTGTGTGTGTGTGTGTGTGTGTGTGTGTGTGTGTGTGTGTGTGTGTTCAGTGTTCTCTATCAATGTCAAGTGCCTATTAAGATTTAGTGGACAGGTTATATTCAAGCTATTATTAAAAGTGGAGATGGAGATAATGTAAACTGTTTACCAATGACACATTTTGCTTAGTCATTTTTTAAAAACAACTTACTATAGATGACATATCTTTGCAGGCAACTGCCTGATTCTGATCGTTGGGTATTTGTGTTAGTTCCAGTGTTGCTGTCAAATTTGCATCACCTGAACGCTGACATAGAAATGTAGCACTAATGTATGCAGGGCCAGGAGAGTTACCATGGTTATAGAACTGTCAGGGAGGTGACATCTCAGGGCTATGGTGATGACATCTAGGACAGGTGATGCATGCCGCCAACTAAGAAGATCACGCCAGGTAGCAGCTGTGACTTTCAGGAAGTGTCACCTTGTGTTTAATTTCAACTGCAGTTTTTAAAAATGTAATTTAACTAGGCAAGTCAGTTAAGAACAAATTGTTATTTATAATGATGGACTACCCCGGCCAATTGTGCACTGCCCTATGGGACTCCCAATAACAGCCGGTTGTGATACAACCTGGTATCAAACCAGGGTCTGTAATGACACCTTTAGCACTGAGATGCACTGCCTTAGACCGCTGTGCCACTCAGGAGCCCCTAAAGGTAAGAAGGAAGTGAACACATTCTTGCATCCCACTGCTTCCCTAATGATCTATCGAGGGTGTGTCATGCAGTAATGTCTGTACATTGCAGCAGTGTGTTATAGCAACATTTTCACAAATGTTCTGTAAGGTACACTATAATTACAAAAGTATGTGGACATCACTTCAAATTAGTGGATTCGGCTATTTCAGCCACACCCGTTGCTGACAGGTGTTTAATAACCAAGCACACAGCCATGCAATCTGCATAGACAAACATTGTTAGTAGAATGGCCTTCCTGAAGTGACTTTCAACATGGCACCGTCATAGGATGCCACCTTTCCAACAAGTCAGTTCGTAACATTTCTGCCCTGCTAGAGGTGCCCCGGTCAATTGTAAGTGCTGTTATTGTGAAGTGGAAACGTCTAGGAGCAACAACGGCTCAACCGTGAAGTGGTTGGCCACACAAGCTCACAGAACGGGATCGCCAAGTGCTGAAGCGTGCAGCGTGTAAAAATCGTCAGCACAAGAACTGCTAGTCGGGAGCTTCATGAAATGGCTTTCTATGGCCGAGCACACCCACAAAAACCTAAGATCACCATGCGCAATGCCAAGCGACGGCTGGAGTGGTGTAACGCTCGCCGCCATTCGACTCTGGAGCAGTGGAAACGCGTTCTCTAGAGTGATGAATCACGTTTCCCAATCTGTCAGTCCGACAGACAAATCTGGGTTTGGCGGATCCTAGGAAAACTCTACCTGCCCCAATGCATAGTGTCAACTGTCAAGTTTGGTGGAGGAGGAATAATGGTCTGGGGTTGTTTTTCATTGTTTGGGCTAGGGCCCTTAGTTCCAGTGAAGAAAAATCTTAACATTACAGCATACAATGACATTCTAGATGATTCTGTGCTCCCAACTTTGTGGCAACAGTTTGGGGAAGGCCCTTTCATGTTTCAGCATGACATTGCCCCCTGTGCACAAAGCGAGGTCTGAACAGAAATGGTTTGTCGAGATCAGTGTGGAAGAACTTGACTGGCCTGCACAGAGCCCTGACCTCAACCCCATCTAACACCTTTGGGATGAATTGGAACGCCGAATGTTAACCAGGCTTAATTTCCCAACATCAGTGCCCGACCTCACTAATGCTCTTGTTGCTGAATGGAAGCAAGTCCCCACCGCAATGTTCCACAATCTAGTGGAAATCCTTCCCAGAAGAGTAGAAGATAGCCCCTAAGGTGGGACCAAATCTATATTAATGCCCATAATTTTGGATTAAGATGTTCAACGAGCAGGTGTCCACATACTTTTGGTCATGTAGTGTGTTTGAGGTGCCTTTAGCGATGGTATGGATGTGAAATTCTCATTCTAATTGTTTAAGGATTATTTCATTAAACTCCAAGTACGAAATTATAGATTTGGTCAACATTTCAAGAGTATAAGGTAGGCTGGCTCACAGTGACTCTTATTGGTTTATGGTCCCCTTGGAGATAGTGTACTACTGCTGCCATCTGTTGGATAAACGAGGGGCATACAGGTGCACAAAGCCAGCTCTTAAGAAGTACTTTAAGTAAATTGACAAGCCTATACTATTTTTGTTGTTTTGTTGTTGTCCCCTTCCCCTCAACACTATTAATAAAACTACTACTTTACTCTAAATGTTCATAATGACCTAAAGCCTACCAAACATCTTTCTTCATTTTATCCCCCCTCTTGCACAAGCTGCAACATTTTGTCATAGTGCCTTTAGTTGCCAAGGAAACTGTTTCCGTGGAAAGGCCAGTAAACAGCTGAACCCAATATAAAGTACTGCCATTACTTGAGGCGAGCATAAATGGACTCATGGTACACCTCTTCACATTACATCTGGAAATATTCACTAGGCTAGTTTGATAAATAAGTAAGTCTTTGTTACTAATATAATGCAACTTGTGAAATGGAAAATGAAAGGGCGACACATTTCAGCCCTGATTTGTTTGTGTTTGTATTCCCATTCTTTGAATAATTCTCACTCCAGTATTCCCATAGATGAGCTCCCTGGGGAATCCTTTGACTCCAGTCCTGACACAGGAAAGCCCCTATCCTTCCCAACACCATGCCCTCCACCACAGTGGGAGCAATATACATGGAATCCCATCTTCCAATCTGGAGAAAGGTAAGAGCCGCTTCAGCGTCAGGGTCCAGTGTGTGGACTTTGTCAGCGCATGACAGAATACAGCGTCACCAAGCACAAAGGGAGCAACCCGTTCATCCGTGCTGTGGCAGCGTGTGAGGAGGAAAAACTCCACATGGAAAAAGAACATGGAGGATGTGACCGTTTTTCCATGAGGGGTATGGAGGCAAAGAGGGGACCAGCTTTTTCGGGGTCTTGACGGGTTCCACGGACAAATTTCTGCAGTTACGGCAGCCAGGGAGATGCTTGTTTTAGTCCTGGAGCAACTCGCCAAACAGGACCCCTTGCTCTCCTTGGAGAAGGACCAGGTGAAGCTACTGTCATGCTTTGAGGCCCTGTTCCAGGAATACTACAACAGACCTTACGCAGGCCAAGCCCAGAACATTGCACTAGGCCTAGGCACTAAGCAGCTGGAGAATCTGACCAAAGTGGAACAGGTGAGCCTAGCCTTCACCACAGCCTTCTGGAAGATGGATCGGGTCCTGGGGCTTGGCAAGGACGAGACCTCCAAGATCCGCTGGAGTGGCTGCACAGCGCTACTCTGCCTTAATGACAGTGGGCTGCCCTCCTCAGACGAGAAGGAGCAGGGTACAGGACAGGAGAGTAATATACCAACCCCCTCACAGGAGTTACAGGGTGGAAGAATTCTCATTGCTGACTGTGGTCAGTATTTTACTAGCATACTGATACTAGCAAATATGATACAGAACAGGTCTTATTCATTGAATACTATACATTTCCAATTAACGTCACTTGTTGATTCCGATTTCACAGGTAAAGTCCATGCGGTGCTGTACAAACAAGGCAGTGGCTTCCGTCTGACCAAAGCACCTCCAACCCAGTGATAAATTCATTAACTTCTTTGAGGAAAAGATCCTTATCATTAATAACTCCTCTTTAAATCTGCGTATTCCTCCAAAGCTCAGTTGTCCCGAGTCTGCACAACTCTGCCAGGACCTAGGATCAAGGGAAACACTCAAGTGTTTTAGTACTATATCTCTTGACACAATGATGGAAATAATCATGGCCTCTAAACCTTCAAGCTGCATACTGGACCCTATTCCAACTAAACTACTGAAAGAGCTGCTTCCTGTGCTGAATCCTGTGCTTGGCCCTCCTATGTTGAACATAATAAAAGGTTCTCTATCCACCGGATGTGTACCAAACTCCCTAAAAGTGGCAGTAATAAAGCCTCTCTTGAAAATATAAACAACTAACGGCCTATATCGAATCTCCCATTCCTCTCAATTATTTTTGAAAAAGCTGTTGCACGGCAACTCACTGCCTTCCTGAAGACAAACAATGTATACAAAAAGCTTCAGTCTGGTTTTAGACCCCATCATAGCACTGAGACTGCACTTGTGAAGGTGGTAAATGACCTTTTAATGGCATCAGACCAAGGCTCTGCATCTGTCCTAGACCTTAGTGCTGCTTTTGATACCATCGATCACCACATTCTTTTGGAGAGATTGGAAACCCAAATTGGTCTACACGGACAAGTTCTGGCCTGGTTTAGATCTTATCTGTCGGAAATATATCAGTTTGTCTCTGTGAATGGCTTGTCCTCTGACAAATCAACTGTAAATTTCAGTGTTCCTCAAGGTTCAGTTTTAGGACCACTATTGTTTTCACTATATATTATATACTATATATATTATACTATTTTACCTCTTGGTGATGTCATCCGGGTCATCCGGGAAATGTTAACTTTCACTGCTATGTGGGTGAGACACTGCTGTACATTTTTGTTGTTGTTGAATTTTACCCCTTTTCTCCCCAATTTCGTGGTATCCAATTGTTTTAGTAGCTACTATCTTGTCTCATCGCTACAACTGCCGTACGGGCTCGGGAGAGACGAAGGTTGAAAGTCATGCGTCCTCCGATACACAACCCAACCAAGCTGCTTCTTAACACAGCGTGCATCCAACCCGGAAGCCAGCCACACCAGTGTGTCGGAGGAAACACTGTGCAACCTTGGTTAGCGCGCACTGCGCCCGGCCCGCCACAGGAGTCGCTGGTCCGCGATGAGACAAGGACATCCCTACCGGCCAAGCCCTCCTTAACCCGGACAACGCTAGGCCAATTGTGCGTCGCCCCACGGACCTCCCAGGCGCTGCCGGTTACGACAGAACCTGGGCGCGAACCGAGAATCTCTGATGGCACAGCTGGCGCTGCAGTACAGCGCCCTTAACCACTGCGCCACCCGGGAGGCCCCTCAGCTGTACATTTTGATGAAACATGGCGAAGCCCCAAAATTGCCATCGCTGGAAGCCTGTGTTTCAGACATAAGGAAGTGGATGGCTGCAAATGTTCTACTTTTAAACTCGGACAAAACAGAGGTGCTTGTTCTAGGTCCCAAGACACAAAGAGATCTTCTGTTGAATCTGACATTTAATCTTGATGGTTGTACAGTCGTCTCAAAAAAAACTGTGAAGGACCTGTGAAGGACCTCTGGACCTTGATCTCTCTTTTGACGAACATATCAAGACTGTTTCAAGGACAGCTTTTTTCCATCTACGTAACATTGCAAAAATCAGAAACTTTCTGTCCAAAAATGATGCAGAAAAATTGCTTTTGTCACTTCTAGGTTAGACTACTGCAATGCTCTACATTCCGGCTACCCGGCTAAGGCACTAAATACACTTCAGTTAGTGCTAAACACTAAAATCAGCCCTGCTAGAATCTTGACCAGAACCAAAAAAAATGATTATATTACTCCAGTGCTAGCCTCTCTACACTAGCTTCCTGTTAAGGCAAGGGCTGATTTCAAGGTTTTACTGCTAACCTACAAAGCGTTACATGAGCTTGCTCCTACCTATCTTTCCGATTTGGTCCTGCCGTACATACCTACATGTACGCTACGGTCCACGCACGCCTCCTAACTGTCCCTAGAATTTCTAAGCAAACAGCTGGAGGCAGGGCTTTCTCCTATAGAGCTCCATTTTTATGGAATTGGTCTGCCTACCCATGTGAGAGACGCAGATTCGGTCTCAACCTTCAAGTCTTTATTGAAGACTCATCTCTTCAGTAGGTCCTACGATTGAGTGTAGTCTGTTCCAGGAGTGTGAAGGTGAAGAACCACCCTTGCTGCCTCTGCCTGGTCGGTTCCCCTCTCTCCACTGGGATTCTCTGCCTCTAACCCTATTACAGGGGCTGAGTCATTGGCTTACTGGTGGTCTTCCATGCCGTCGCAAGGAGGGGTGCGTCACTTGAGTGGGTTGAGTCACTGACGTGATCTTCCTGTCTGGGTTGGCGCCCCCCCCCCTGGGTTGTGCAGTGGCGGAGATCTTTGTGGGCTATACTCAGCCTTGTCTCAGGATGGTAAGTTGGTGGTTGAAGATATCCCTCTGGTGGTGTGGGGGCTGTGCGTTGGCAAAGTGGGTGGGGTTATATCCTGCCTGTTTGACCCTCTCCGGCGGTATCGTCGGATGAGGCCACAGTGTCTTCTGACCCCTCCTGTCTCAGCCGCCAGTATTAATGTTGCAGTAGTTTATGTGTCGGGGGGCTAGGGTCAGTCTGTTATATCTGGAGTATTTCTCCTGTCTTATCCGGTGTCCTGTGTGAATTTAAGTATCCTCTCTAATTGACTCCTTGCTGTCCCAGTCCACCTGGCCATGCTGCTGCTCCAGTTTCAACTGTTCTGCCTGCTGCTTTGGAACCCTGACCTGTTCACCGGATGCGCTACCTGCCCTAGACCTGCTGTTTCAACTCACTAGAGACAGCAGGAGAGGTAGAGATACTCTGAATGATCGGCTATGAAAAGCCAACTGACATTTACTCCTGAAGTGCTGACCTGTTGCACCCTCGACAACCACTGTGATTATTGTTATTTGACCCTGCTGGTCATCTATGAACATTTGAACATCTTGGCCATGTTGTTATAATCGAAGAGGACTGGCCACCCCTCATAGCCTGGTTCCTCTCTAGTTTTCTTCCTAGGTTCTGGCCTTTCTAGTGAGTTTTTTTTTCTTTTCTAGCCACTGTGCTTCTACACCTGCATTTCTTGCTGTTTGGGGTTTTAGGCTGGGTTTCTGTACAGCACTTTGAGATATCAGCTGATATAAGAAGGGCTTTATAAATAAATTTGAACCCTGAGGAGCGCAAACACATCCTCTGGTCTGGTGGGACAATCAGCATCAACAAACAGCACGGTCTGGTGGAGGGGCTGACCAAGGCCACCCGAGTGCTTAGTCATTATGGCGATCACAAGCATAAGTCAGTCATCCCTGTGCCTTACTGTGTCGCTGCCCACAGACCCATCCTACCAGCTGCTGGTCCTAGCGTCCAGTGGCCTCTGGGAAGTATTGGATGATCATGCAGTGGCTGAGAGAGCTGACTGTCATTGAGTTGACTCAACAGAAATTAATATTGAAGACCCTGTGCCTCATGCAAATTGTTGAGGATTTGTCCGTTTCAGATTCAGTCAAGACCAGGGTCATCTACTTTTGATACTGAAGAACCTTCCAGTGTCAAGGATCAGGACAACCCACCAGAGTTGGACATGCCAGAGACTATGGGGGTTAGCTTGAGATATGCAAATGCAGAGGAAACAGAGACATCATTCCTCAGTCCTGCAGCAGGTGTGAGGTCAATGTGAAGGAAACTATGGCTGACAGTCTGAAGAATCTCACCTTGAACTACGAGTGCCTTGCAGCTGACATTTGTAGAGAGCTAGTGGACAGTGTTGGTCTCAGGTTCAAAGGAAAACATTTCAGTCATGGTCATACTTATTCAGGGGTTGGATGTGCTCAGAGAAAACACTCAATCAAAGGAGTTGACAAACCAAACAAATACCACGTAATTATAACTTCAGACCAATTTTTAAAGTTTTGCAGAGAATGAATAGCTCTGGCATTTCTTGTGATATCAAAAACATAAAGGCATACAATATACCTAATTTATTGACATGTACCCTGACAATCAAACTGATCCTTCACTAGTCATGTTTGACATGGTTAAATCCACCTGGCTTCAGAAAGACTACCAGTCAGTACCACTTCCGTTTTTTTGAGGCAATAGGTTTAACAAGTCCGACACAGTGCATCAGTTTTATAAATTGTAATGGCCAGTCATTAATTAAAATTATAACCAACAATTGTGCAATGCAATAGTCCTCTCAAATATGAACAGACCATTGAGAAAAGTAACAAGACACAGGAGATACAATTGAATTGTTAATAACACTACATATTTAAAAAGAACACCATTGATTAGCATTTAACCAGTTTGTTTGTGACAAGGTAACAAACCCATAGCAGACCTAGACCTACATACTGTAAAATTGTTCAGAATCTCTAGATACTTTCCTGACAAGCTTATGCCCTCCAAGCTGTATTGGTTGAAGACAACATTGCAACACCCTATATAACAGAGTAATATTCCACAGACTGATGATAGGTAATAGTCAAGACTTATGTTGGTGCATGGTTTGAGACATACTTTTAAACACCACTAATTCTGACAAGTTGATAACTGAACAATAACAGTTTGGGGAAACAAAGGACTAGACATTTTACAAAACTTGTCTGAGCATGTCCAACTGTCTCAGTGTTCTTCCTTAAATCAATGTATCAACCAGAGAATATTGTGGTTTGAAGAAAGACTTCCCATGATGCACAAGGCAGTCATCATAGATGTGACAAACTTGCAGAGTCACCAGCCATCCAATCACAAAACCACCCTTTTATCCTATTCAACCGGTTGCAGTGGGCCAGTGGTGTAACGGGCGTTGGATGTTCTTGCCAAACTTCTCTGCAGACGGAGATGTCGTCGTCTCGGCAGCAGGTGCAAGGGGGAATGCTTGATTTGATAGTCCTTACCTGACACTGCTTTAATAATGGTATTATACCCAGTACAAACTGTCATAGCCTCCAGGCATTTCACAATGGGGGAATTTGATTTGTTCTGGTTGGAAGGACACAACTCACTTTTACCCCCAGTCCAATAACCCTATGACCTAGGTTACACTTCCTCTTCAGGGAATCAGTCACACACACTGCTTACTCTCTCTCATAGGGGCTAGTCTTCCAACTGAAGTAAAAAAATAAAAATAAAAAAGTTTTAGGCCTTGTAGTGATACATGCATACATTAAAATGAAAAGTAAAACCAAACAAAGTATTAGAAATGCAGCTATACAGAGTCTTCAGCTATTCCCAGGAGAAAGGACGAGAGGTGGAAGGTCTGATGTCAGGAAGGGGAACACCATGTCCAGATGTGATTCAGAGTTAGGAAGAGTGGGCCAGGTTTAGGTACTGCAGCAGGAGCGGCTGGCTGGCTGAGCTGTCTCCGTAAGATCCACTCCCCGGTTCCGTCCACTGTTCGCTCCGGCAGCTTGAGGCTCGTTCTTGGGTAATTTCTTTGCTGTGAAGGAATAGGGAATTTTTTTTATTACATATGTATCTATTATCAGATTGATAGAATCTTTAACATTTTCAAACTAAGTGTAATGAACATGGAACATAAAACACGTACCAATAGCCATGAACATCTCATTAACGTTCATAGAGGTCTTTGCTGATGTTTCCATGAACAGTAAACTGTTATCCTCTGCGTATGACTGGGCATCCTGGAAGAAAACCACCAAAATCAGTCAATATGCAACAAATGTTGTGTTTAACTGCCTTATAGGTCAAATTGTATGATGACTCCAATGAGAATAAAACTAGCACAGTGTAATGTTCAATAGCAAATTCACTGGCACAAACCTGAAAATCCAATGCTCGTTTGTTTGCAAGGTCAGCTTTGTTCCCAGCCAACGCTATTACAATATTTGGACTGGCTTGTCTCTGAAGCTCCTTAACCCAGTTCTTTGCTCGTGCAAAGGACTCCTGGCAAACATCAGAGGACGAGAGATTAAGTCAGAAAATAACAAGGTCCTTGCGGAAGAATGACAACACAACCACTCCCTTCATTCCCTGGTTATGCGATTGACTTTGCAGGATATCCAAGACGTGGCCTCGTTAAAGGAGAACTTCTATAAAATATGACAATTAGATATAATGTTCCCCAGCTTACATGTATGGGGAGTTCGTCAACGAGATGTATCATATTGTTGAGTTGAAGTCATGCTCTGCTCCAAACATTGGCTTAAGATTTGTGTACAAAACTTTTGAGTTAGAAAACCAAGCTCTTTTGTATTTCATGGAAATAAGATGTCAATGTTCTAACAACTTCCCAGCAAACGTCTCAGCAAATAGAGCAAAATCAGACATGGGGATCAAAATAGAATTCCTCATTGGAGTTGCTCTTTTATTTTTTTAACCAGGTTTGTTAATCTCTTTTACAAGAGAGACCTGGCCAAGATAGCAGCACAGGGTATCAGAAACATTTACAACATAACATATACATTTACACATTGAACAGAAAGATGGTTTGGGAAAGTGTGGTGCAACTAGGGGTCAAAACATTGACAGCCCCTCAATTAAGTTGTTAAAACAAAAGTACCCTAGATGTGACAGGTTTGTTAGGACAAAATTAAATGAATATGGATATTTTAGACTTGTCAAATCTAAGAACTACAGAAAAGTGCTTGAAAACATGTCTGCAAAACGAGGCTAGCCTTTTTCTCAATCTTTTCTTCAGATTCTCAACTAGGCCTATTATATAGGGCATAATCTTCAAACTCCCGCTAAATTTTCACAAAATGTCTTCAGCTGTACCTAATACTGTATCGCCTGGTACGGCAACTGCTCCGCCCACAACCGTAAGGCTCTCCAGAGGGTAGTGAGGTCTGCACAACGCATCACCGGGGGGCAAACTACCTGCCCTCCAGGACACCTACACCACCCGATGTCACAGGAAGGCCATAAAGATCATCAAGAACAACAACCACCTGAGCCACTGCCTGTTCACCCCGCTATCATCCAGAAGGCGAGGTCAGTACAGGTGCATCAAAGCTGGGACCGAGAGACTGAAAAACAGCTTCTATCTCAAGGCCATCAGACTGTTAAACAGCCACCACTAACATTGAGTGGCTGCTGCCAACACACTGACTCAACTCTAGCCACTTTAATAATGGGAATTGATGGGAAATGTAAAATATATATCACTAGCCACTTTAAACAATGCTACCTAATATAATGTTTACATACCCTACATTATTCATCTCATATGTATATACTGTACTCTATATCATCTACTGCATCTTTATGTAATACATGTATCACTAGACACTTTAACTATGCCAATTTGTTTACATACTCATCTCATATGTATATACTGCACTCAATACCATCTACTGTATCTTGCCTATGCCGCTCTGTACCGTCACTCACTCATATATCTTTATGTACATATTCTTATCCCCTTACAATTGTGTCTATAAGGTAGTAGTTTTGGAATTGTTAGCTAGATCACTTGTTGGTTATTACTGCAATGTCGGAACTAGAAGCACAAGCATTTCGCTACACTCGAATTAACATCTGCTAACCATGTGTATGTGACAAATACATTTTGATTTGATTCATTCGGAAAGTATTCGGACCTTGACTGTTTCCACATATTGTTACGTTACAGTCTTATACTAATATGGATTCAATTGTTTGTTCCCCCTCATAAAATCTACAAACAATACCCCATAATGACAAAGCAAAAACAGGCATAGACATTTTTGCAAATGTATTATTAAACAAAAAATATCACATTTACATAAGTACTCAGATCCTTTACTCAGTACTTTGTTGAAGCACCATTGGCAAAGATTACAGCCTCAAGTGTTCTTAGGTATGACGCTACAAGCTTGGCACACTTGACTTGAACCCTGTCAAGTTTGATGGGGAGCTATTTTCAGGTCTCTCCAGAGAAGTTCAATCGAGTTCAAGTCCGGGCTCTGAATGGGCCACTCAAGGACATCCAGAGACTTGTCTCAAAGCCACTCCTGTGTTGTCTTGGATGTGTGCTTAGGATCATTGTCCTGTTGGAAGGTGAACCTTCACCCCAGTCTGAGTTCCTGAGTCCCCTGGAGCAGGTTTTCATCAATGATCTCACTGTACTTTTCTCTGTTCATATTTCCATTGATCCTGACTAGTCTCCCAGTCCCTGCAGCTGAAAAACATCCCCACAGCATGATGCTGCCACAACCATAGGGATAGTGCCAGGTTTCCTCAAGACGTGACACTTGGCCTTCAGGCCAAAGAGTTTAATCTTGGTTTCATCAGACAGGAGAATCTTGTTTTTCATGGTCGGATATTCCTTTAGCGAGCTGTCATGTGCCGTTTACTGAAGAGGGGCTTCCATCTGGCCACTCCACCATCATTTACAGACAGGTGTGCGCCTTTCCAAATCATGTTCAATCAATTTAATTTACCACAGGTGGACTCCAATCAGGTTGTAGAAACATCTCAACGATGATCAATGGAAACAGGATGCATTGGAGCTCAATTTCGAGTCATTGCAAAGGGTCTGAATACTTACAGTTGAAGTCAGAAGTTTATATAATTAGGTTGGAGTCATTAAAACTTGTTTTTCAACCACTCCACAAATTTCTTGTTAACAAACTATAGTTTTGGCAAGTTGGTTAAAACATCTACTTTGTGCATGACAAGTCATTTTTCCAACAATTGTTGACAGAGATTATTTCACTAATAATTCACTGTATCCCAAATCCAGTGGGTCAGAAGTTTACATACACTAAGTTGACTGTGCCTTTAAATAGCTTGGAAAATTCCAGAAAATGATGTCATGGATTTAGAAGCTTCTGATATGCTAATTGACATCATTTGAGTCAATTGGGGATGTACCTGTGGATGTATTTCATGGCCTACATTCAAACTCAGTTCCTCTTTGCTTGACATCATGGGAAAATCAAAAGAAATCAGCCAAGACCCCAAAATGGTAGGCCTCCAAGTCTGGTTCATCCTTGGGAGCAATTTCCAAACGCATGAAGGCACCACGTTCATCTGTACAAACAATAGTACACAAGTATAAACACCATGGGACCACGCAGCCATCATACCGCTCAGGAAGGAGACGCGTTCTGTATCCTAGAGATTAACGTACTTTGGTGCGAAAAGTGAAAATCAATCCCAGAACAACAGCAAAGGACCCTGTGAAGATGCTGGAGGAAACAGGTACAAAAGTATCTATATCCACAGTAAAACTAGTCATATAATCGACATAACCTGAAAGGACGCTCAGCAAGGAAGAAGCCACTGCTCCAAAACAGCCATAAAAAAGCAAGACTAAGGTTTGCAACTGCACATGGGGACAAAGATTGTACTTTTGGGATAGATTTACTCTCGTCTGATGAAAAAAAATAGAACTGTTTGGCCATAATGACCATCATTATGTTTGGAGGAAAAAGGGGGAGGCTTGCAAGTCAAACAACACCATCCCAACCGTGAAGCACGGGGGTGGCAGCATCATGTTGTGGGGGTGCTTTGCTGCAGGAGGGACTGGTGCAATTCACAAAATAGATGGCATCATATGAGGGAGGAAAAATATGGGGATATATTGAAGCAACATCTCAAGACATCAGTCAGGAAGATAAAGCTTGGTCGCAAATGGTTCTTCCAAATGGACAATGACCCCAAGCATACTTCCAAAGTTGTGGCAAAATGGCCTAAGGACAACAAAGTCAAGGTATTGGAGTGGCCATCACAAAGCCCTGACCTCAATCCGATAGAAAATGTGTGGGCAGAACTGAAAAAGCGTGTGTGCGCTAGGAGGCCTACAAACCTGACTCAGTTACACCATCTATGTCAGGAGGAATGAGCCAAAATTCACCCAAACTATTGTGAGAAGCTTATGGAAGGCTACCCGAAAAGTTTGACCCAAGTTAAACTATTTAAAGGCAATTCTACCAAATACTAATTGAGTGTATGTAAACTTCTGACCCACTGGGAATGTTGAAATAAATCTCTACTATTATTCTAACATTTCACATTCTTAAAATAAAGTGGTGATCCTAACTGACATAAGACAGGGAATTGTTACTAGGATTAAATGTCAGGAATTGTGAAAAACTGAGTTTAAATGTAGTTGGCTAAGGTGTATGTAAACCCCCGACTTCAAATGTATGTAAATATGGTATTTCTGTTTTTAATCACTTTGTCATTATGGTATCTGTTTTTTATTTTTAATACATGTTAATGTCTAAAACCCTGTTTTCGCTTTGTCATTATGGGACATTGTGTGTAGATTGAGGGAAAGGGTCTGAATACTTTCCAAATGCACTGTACATAATTTATAAGTGTCTTATAATGTGTGACAGAGTGCATAAACCCGGCTGCTGACTCACTTTGTTAGTTATGTCGTAGACCACGATGGCAGCCTGGGCACCTCTGTAGTACATGGGTGCTAGGCTGTGGTAGCGCTCCTGACCAGCTGTGTCCCAGATCTCAAACTTGACTGTTGTGTCATCCAAACATACTGTCTGAGTCAGGAAGGCAGCTGAGAGGGGAATAACAGTCATTGCAGCATTTAGAATTTTGTTTGCAGTAGGCTACAAGAAAAACAGCTGGCTGTCCAGTTTCCAACAATGGACTAATATATATCATGGGAGATTGCATAACCTACAGAATGTAGTGAGAAAGGACAAAAATATAGTGGTTTTGGGTTATGTCCATTCCACTAACACATGAATAGAAGATGTCAGATCAGCCTACCTCCAATTGTGCTCTCTTGGAATTCATGAAACTGGCCCTTGACAAAACGAAGTACCAGACTGGACTTTCCCACAGCGGACTCCCCTAAGAGTACTAATTTGAACTGGGAGATCTTGTTGCCTGTGTTCGGCCCATTGGGTCGTGTTGCGCCACCCCTACTTGCCATGTCCTTACACCCCAGTCTCTTGCTCTGGATGCAGAAGTACTGCTTGAATGGTCACTCCTAGAACTGCCAAAATGAGATGTCACATTACTTAAATTGTCAACAGATCAACAGTGAATAAAGTAGTGTGGGGAAAACAAATACAAAATACATAATTATCAACTTTGACGTTTAATTGGATAGAAATGATTCAATTAGCTTTGTCTCTGATCATCATTGTAATATCATTGAATGACAGGATGTAGCTACTTAAAACTAGACAATCTTTGGAAATGTGACTTTCACTTGGCTATTAGCTAGTAACTATAGACTTGTTTACAAAGACTATATTACACTTATTTCTTAACTGACCCAACAAGTAAACATAACAAGCCCATGTCTAGCCAAAAATAATTGCAGTGAAGACATGTGGTTCGAACTCGTGTTGCGTCAGTCTTGCCCACTAATAACCAGTGTTGACTAGCTAGCTAGTTAGGATGGCGGCTCAAACTTGCTATCAACAAGCACTGTGTCCGTCGAAAAATAATGATTTGCTTTCTCAGTCCCACCCATTGGACCAATCTTGTTTTAGACAAATTGGTTAGCTAGTTCACGCTAGAAAACCAGCCAATTACAGCTAGATAACTAGCTTTATTTAGATTAGGTGGCATGACGTATACTGTTAGCTGCTAGCTAGTTTACTATAGCTAGCTAACTACACACAGTATATTGAATAATTTAGCTAGTTCGCTAAGCTAGCTCGTACACGAAAGCTATCGGTCTTACTGTTCGTAAACTACATAAGGTTGAACCACACCTCACCCTGCTTCACACACGCAAATACGTAGTAACTAGGAAGCTAGCCACACATATACATATACATTGCAATGACAAACTCACAACGGTATATTATGAACGGGTCACTCTGTTTGTTTATTATTTGATGTGAGCTAGCTAACAAAACATAGCTTTCGGCCTAGCAAAAGCTAGTTCTGCCGGTAAATCAGCTAGCGAGAATGATATCTACTTACCCTATCCGAGTTAACTAACTAGCTAGGTAGCTGAATGGATTTTCAAAAAATAATATTTTCGGGCATTGAAATATATTCACAGAGCGAGAAATTTCATAAAACTTGTCCCTTTCCCACTTCTTCCAACTTCCCGTTTGTTTTGCATGGCACAGTGTATGATGATAGATCGAATGGCTACGTAGCACTGAGAATAAACCAATCACACACTCGTGTTCCAATTTGTGAACGTGTTAAAGGGGCAATCTGCACTTGAAACAACAACGCGTTCATCGCACCCCGCCACTGTTTCGGTAAAATCTGAGGGATGGGACTGGAGAAATGTAACAGCTCTCAAATTAATAGACAGATCTATGGATACAAGGACTGGCCATCCATGGTATCAACATTATAGTTTGAACTATGTTTTGAGGTTATACAACGTTTGTTTACATGTACTTTGTTGGAGTAAAACAAACGTATATTTAGGGTTCTGATGGGGTCCGACAGTTGAACTAAGTTCAATAGGCATTTATAAGTTATATTTTTAAAGAAATAATTGGTACATATAAATTAATTTACAAGTCCAAAAATCAATGTAGCAACTGCAGATTGGCTCTTTAATGAAAGGATCAGGGAAACTAATCGTTTTATAAGGCAAAGAGGAAATGTTACACAAGTGTGCTAATTCACAAAAAAAAACCTTTGTAACATATGACGTATGCAACTTTATGTCATAACATGCCATACTGCCAAAGTGTAGGCTAAAGGCAAACATGGGCATGCATTTGCAATGTTCATAATCATACAGGTTCTTAATTGGGGTTGGTTGGGATTTAACCATTGTTTCTTTAACATTTATTAGTTTGGGTCTGAAAAAATTGTTTCCATTTATCAGTTTCAAAGACAAGTCATTACATTATATATATATTTTTTTTTTACAAAAACTTTAATTATTCAATACATTCTAAATCACCATAACATAAATCAGCATAGATGCGGTAAATGGAACGCAGAGCTTCCATTGCCCAGATTGGCGCACATCCAACAAATCCGTCATGATGTATGCATTGTAGAAGGCCCACAATCTGGTTACTTGAGTCCGATTAGGATATATTTAGCTGTTTTTGCTTTAGAAGTTGTCCCTTTTCAGGTTTAGAATAAGTGTCTGCTAAATGCTAACTCCCTTTCAGATAAACTGGTTAGCATAACTAGCATGCAGAAGTCGTTGATTGGTGACAATGACATGAACATGTGCTGGGGTTGACATCTATACAAGCATTATACTCCAATTTTTACCTCAACATAGTGTGAAATACACAAACAATAGCCTAAATGTAGGCACATTTTGCTGGGAGGCAATGGGAAGATTGGGATATTTCCCTCACGGATCTTTTCCCCACGCATTTCCATGTCAATTCCATTGTTTTGATCGAGTTCGATTGACCTCTTTACGCTGGAGTCATATTTTCCCCGCATAGTAAAAAATACATTTAAAAAATGTTTTTTTAAAACATTTTTATTTATTATTTATTTATTTTTATTGCCATAGTAATTATAACAAGGTAGAATTTTGGTGTGTTTATTCTAGAACACTTGCACAGTAAGCCTATAATTATAGCGCCAATCAGATCAAGCCTCGGTTTCCTAGTTGCGGTTGCCATGTGACTCGAGATAAACATTCTATCAGAATGTCCTGGAATTCGAAACAAAGTAGCCATCTTAAGCTTCTCTCTTCAGAATTAAACATTATAACTAGCAACTAGACATGTAAACCCGTGTTGAGTAGGCTACATATTTTTTATAGCAACTTGTTGATACGCTAACTTTATGAATATGATAGAAAGGAATGCAACCAACGCCTGGAAATACACCGAAAGTTTACCGAATATTCGAAGGGTAACAAGCAAATAGGCTTGGTAGCCTAGTTATTTCTTTGTGTTTGACTGATTCATCTGGTAACTATTTTATCTCGCAAGATGTGCGTATATGATGCGGTCTACTGTAAATGCATGCTACCATACTGTATGTCTATGATATCCCCATGTCACCTAGGCTGGGAAACGTATTCCTGTAGGTGACAGAGCTAAGACTTGCTTACAAGAAATATCACCCAAGGTAAGTTGAGATCGTGCTGCCAAATAATAAACATAATTATGATATAGCTAGATCAACACACTAACTGAATTAACATCACTACCAAATTGTCCTGAATGGCAATATACAATAGGATCTGACGTGCCTGGGATATACAGTGCAGTCCTTTGTCATTCTCCTTTTGCCTCAGCAGCATGTTTAGGGGGGGGGGGGTTGTGCACAAGTGCATGTGTCTGTTTGTGTGGGTGTATATTCACTGTCTCACACCTTCCTTTTAAAGCCCCAAACCCCACCAGTAGTGAGGAAGTTTCTCAACACAACACGCCCAGGTGCAGGGGCTATCCGAGTGTTCCATGGGAAAGCCAACGACCCTGATATTGCCAGTACTCTAGTTCATGGAGTGAGCAGCCAAGCTTCTATTTCTGTGAGTAGAGGCCTAAATAAACAGACATGTATAGTGAGTTTTAAGATAACTAGCCTCAGGTTTTCATGTTACAGATGTAGGATCTTAATTTGATCACTATTTTGTTGCTGAGAATTTTTACTGCATGACAGGAAATGCAAACGTGTAGTGTTTTCATGGTTTAAAAATGCTTCTAAAGTTTCTAATTTCCAGACTTGATTTGCCCTCACAAAAAATGTATCAAACGCTACAGAAAATGTCCATTAATTATAATCCACATAATAATTCAAATTTCCTGTTGTTGCAGGATTGTTTTCCTGCTGTAGCAAACTGGCTAAAATGAAGATCCTACATCTGTAGATGCATTTAACATGGTAGAGATCATCCACACATTCATTCATGGAATTGGTATAGTCGCATTTGTTCCTGTATTTCCTACAGGGTGGATTAGTGATCAACCCACCACCTAAGACCATCTATCAACAAAGGTTACATCAGCTCAGTGAAGCTGGGTATTCCACCAATCAAAAAGCCCCCCTGGGCAGGTCACATGATCAAAGCCCTGGGCTTCCAAATTGTCTCGACATTGGCAACGCCACATTTGGTGTGAAATCCCCCAAAAGTGAGTCAGACAATAAAGAAAGACCCTAGAAGCTACAATGTGCCACGATGAACATTCATATTATGACTGAAAGACATATCCACAAGCCTTCATGTACAAGTGTGTTCCTTCTGATCCAGGTGCAGCTGCAGGTGTGATTATCAACCCACCTAAAAGTGCGGAGCAGGTGGCGACAGAGGCTCAGGAGGGACACCAGTCTTATATCCGCTCCCACAATGCCTACTTTGTCGGTGAGTATTGTGGACATTTGTCTCTCTTTGGTTCTGACAGTGTTCAAATGGGGACTTCATTTTGGCTTGAAAGTCATTTATATGCTATTCAACATGTTGTTTATTAACACATTGATTTAACACCCAGAATTTTAAGACACATTTCTGAAGAAACACCATAGCCAGTGGTTAAACACACAAGTCGATATTTCTCTGTTTGATTTTAGCCTGGGTAAATCCATCATAACTGTGTTGTGTCCCAGGTGAACAGGTTGATAGGAAATACAAGTGGAGCCATTATGGAAAGGATGGCAGGTTCGGAGTGCCTACTCCCCACCACAACGATGGACGCAGTGTCTCCAAATCTCTCCACTGGTTGTGTGATACTCAGAAGTAAGCACTTATCCTAGCTTATGTTTATTCAAAACACTTGACTTCTTATCGCTCATCGCCATTCAGTGTCACACAATGCATTGCCAATAGTCATGACATCAAATGTTGATTTGTGTACTGCTATTTTTCCAATAGGCATAACAGTGCAAAGTTTGTTTCTCTGAGATGTGATGACTTCAGGGAAAGGACACAGCCACAGATTGGCAAAGTGCATGACCCGTAAGTCAATCACATTAACTCTTTAATGCAGATCTAGCTAAATGCCTGTTCAGTGTACGTTCCAGTCCTGTGTATTGCACAACTCATGCCAAGCTACTACAGCAGCTTTAATTCCTCTGTTCCCGGCCTTTTACAGCATAGCAGACACATTGAAAGTGCCAGCAGGTCACACATTTGGAATCTTGATGCGGCCAGATGACTTTGGTGAGTCAAATTTGAATTAATAAAAGGACACATATTCATAAAAGGACACATATTGAGTTTTCTATTACAATGCCAGTATGAAATTGGTAAAAATGGGTCAAGCTATAATTTAGTCTAGAGGGGTGACCAAAATGTAAGCCTTTTGTTATTGTTTGAAGATTAAGAATTTGGTTTAACTTTCTCCACAGGTGCAGGTGACCTTCTCCACTCAACCCCTCCAGCAGAGTACCAGAAAGGCACAGACAGACGGCGCACCCTGGTCAGTGCTGTACGCCAGCACCTCAAGAAGGTCAACTTCCACCACTTTAACTCCCTGCTGCAGGCCTTCAGGCACTACGACAAGGTAACATACAGTGCATTCGGAAGGTACCCCTTTTTCCACATTTTGTTACGTTACAGCCTTATTCTAAAATTGATTAAATAAATAAATAAATCCTCATCAATCTACACACAATACCCCATAATGAAAAAGCAAAAACATGTTTTTAGAAATCTTTGCAAATGTATTACAAATAAAAAACAAATACCTTATTTACATAAGTATTCAGACCCTTTGCTATGAGACTCGAAATTGAGCTCAGGTGCATGCTGTTTCCATTGATCATCCTTGAGATTTGTCTACAACTTGATTGGAGTCCACCTATGGTAAATTTAATTAATTGGACATGATTTGTAAAGGCACACACCTGCCTATATAAGGTCCCACAGTTGACAGTGCATGTCAGAGCAAAAACCAAGCCATGAGGTCGAAGGAATTTTCTCTAGAGATCCAAGACAGGATTGTGTCGAGGCACAGATCTGGGGAAGGGTACCAAAAAATGTCTGCAGCATTGGAGATCCCCATGAACACAGTGGCCTCCATCATTCTTAAATGGAAGAAGTTTGGAACCGCCAAGACTCTTCCTAGAGCTGGCCGCCTGGCCAAACTGAGGAATTGGGGGAGAAGGGTCTAAGCCAGGGAGGTGACCAAGAACCTGATTGTCACTCTGACAGATTTTCAGAGTTCTTCTGTGGAGATGGGAGAACCTCTCAGAAGGACAACAATCTCTGCAGCATTTCACTAATCAGGCCTTTATGGTAGTAACCAGGCGGAAGCCATTCTTCAGTAAAAGGCACATGACAGCCCGCTTGGAGTTTGCCAAAATGCACCTAAAGGACTCTCAGACCATGAAAAACAAGATTATTTGGTCTGATGAAACCAAGATTGAACTCTTTGACCTGAATGCTAAGCGTCACGTCTGGAGAACACCTGGCATCATCCCTATGGTGGTGGTGGCAGCATCATGCTGTGGGGAGGTTTTTCAGCGGCAGGGACTGTGGGACTATTCAGGATAGAGAGAAAGATGAATGGAGAAAAGTACAGAGTGATCCTTGATGAAATCCTGCTCCAGAGTGCTGAGGACCTCAGACTGGGGCGAAGGTTCACCTTCCAACAGGACAATAACTCTAAGCACACAGCCAAGACAACACAGAAGTGGCTTTGAGATACGTCTCTGAATGTCCTTGAGTGGCTCAGCCAGAGCCCGGACTTGAACCCGATCTATCATCTCTGGAAAGACCAGCTGTGCTGAGACGCTCCACACGCAACCTGACAGAGCTTGAGAGGATCTGCAGAGAAGAATGGCAGAAACTCCCCAAATACAGGTGTGCCAAGCTTGTAGCATCATACCCAAGAAGACTCGAGGCTGTTATCCCTGCCAAAGGTGCTTCAACAAATGACTGAGTAAAGGGTCTGAATACTTATGTAAATGTAGATTTTAAAAAACATTGTAATACATTTGCAAAAATGTCTAAAAACCTGTTTTTGCTTTGTCATTATGGGGTATTGTGTGTAGATTGATGAGGGGGAATAAACGATTTAATACAATTTAGAATAAGGCTGTATCGTAACAATGTGGGAAAAGCAAAGGTGTCTGAATGCACTGTATATACTGTATTAACTTGATAATATCACAGAATCTCCTAACCCAAGGCACAACATCACAATACTTCTGGGAAAGCTTTGCGAAGCAGACTCGACCGACCAGACATGGGTTTGGGGTCTGCAAGTCAATGGGAGAAGTGAAAAATGATTCCTTAGTTGTTGATTTTCCTGGAATCTAAAGGAACAACCTAGATTCAAGCCAATGTCGAAAGTAGCTGACCATGTTAGTACTCCAACTTTGTGAAAGTGGCTGACACATTTTCATAAAAAACTACTTAATATCGAAAGAGTGCCACTGATTTGATTGCCTGCACATGCGCAGTTTGGCGTGAGACTACCATTAGACCTGATGAGATGTTACTGCGCATGAGCTTAGCTAACCAACGTCGCCATGACATCGCCTACAAGCATGATCTGGGATTTCTATTGGAGAATCCATTTCTAGATATCTTCATACTGTACTGTCTTTGATAATATTATGTTGGTTTGAGATAGACACAACCTCTGTTCAGTCTGTCTGTGTGTGTGCTACGTGCGTGCGTGCGTTTGTGTGTGTGTGTGTGTGTGTGTGCGCGACTCCACAGAAGGGTCAGGGTGTGATCGACAAGGAGGACCTGCAGGACGTGTGTCGTCAGTTTAACCTGGACCTGAGTGGGCCGACGCTGGATGACTTGATGGAGTACTGTGACGTGGACAAAGACGGACTCATCAACTTTCTGGAGTTTGCCAACTTCCTCAACTGGAAGGACAAAATGCCCATCAGTAAAGTGGAGCAGCGCATTCTGACCAGTGGTTAGTTACAGTGTCTAAGCATATACATATAATTACTAGAAGGCTCATTCCCATTCAAGTCAATGTTCTGTGATTGGTGGACTGGCAGTAATTCTATTCCCTTTTGATTGACAACTCTACGTCAGAGTGTAAGACCAGCACAGCCCCAGATAACATGCAGAGAGAGACTCTCCCTGTGAGACGTGTAGCCTCAGAGGCTTTGGCCAGACCAGAGGACCTGGAGCCTGCAGAGGTGGGCAGCATGCTGAAGACCCCCAAGACCCTCAACAGACCCAGGACCATCCAGGACCGCTTCATCACCTCGTCCTCTCTCATCCGGGCTGTCGTGGGTGGTCTCCCTACAACTGGTCAGTTGTGGTTGTGTTGTCTTGTAACACTTCACTGTCTAGGTTTACCTCAAATTACAGTAAATAGATATTTAGGTGAAAGATGCATGAAGAATTTGATATACACTACCGTTCAAAAGTTTGGTGTAACTAAGATATTTCCTGTTTTTTAAAGAAAAGCACATTTCTTTTGTCCATTTGAAAATAACATCAGATTGATCAGAAATACAGTGTAGCCATTGTTAATGTTGTAAATGACTTGTGTAGCTGGAAACAGCAGATTTCTTTAATGGAATATCTACATAGGCATACAGAGGCCCATTATCAGCAACCATCACAATGGCAAGTTGTGTTAGCTAATCCAAGTTGATCATTTTAAAAGGCTAATTGATCATTAGAAAACCCTTTTGCAATTGTTAGCACAGATGAAAACGGTTTTGCTGATTTCAAAGAAGCAATAAAACTGGCCTTCTTTAGACTAGTTGAGTATCTGGAGCATCAGCATTTGTGGGTTCAACTACAGGCTCAAAATGGCCAGAAACAAAGACTTCTCTTCTGAAACTCATTAGTCTATTCTTGTTCTGAGAAATGAAGGCTAATCCATGTGAGAAATTGCCAAGAAACTGACTATCTGGTACAACACTGTGTACTACTCCCTTCACAGAACATTGCAAACTGTCTCTAACCAGAAGAGAAAGAGGAGTGGGAAGCCCCGGTGCACAACTGAGCAAAAGGACAAGTACATTAGAGTGTCTAGTTTGAGAAACAGACGCCTCACAAGTCCTCAATTGGCAGCTTCATTAAATAATACCCGCAAAACCCCAGTCTCAACGTCAACCAGTGAAGAGGTGACTCCGGGATGCTGGCCTTCTTGGCAGAGTTCCTCTGTCCAGTGTTTGTGTTCTTTTGCCCATCTTAATATTTTCTTTTTATTGGCCAGTCTGAGATATGGCTTTTTCTTTGCAACTCTGCCTAGAAGGCCAGCATCCCGAAGTCGCCTCTTCACTGTTGACGTTGAGACTGGTGTTTTGAGGGTTGGTTGCTGATAATTGTCCTCTGTGCACCTATGTAGATATTCCATAAAAATCAGCCGTTTCCAACTACAATAGTAATTTACAACATTAACAATGTCTACACTGTATTTCTGATCAATTTGATGTTATTTTAATGGTCAAAAATATCCACTTTTCTTTCAAAAACAAGGACATTTCTAAGCGACTCCAAACGTTTGAATGGTAGTGTAATTCCCATACTTCTCCAAAAAAAATTCAGGGACGGACATTTCTCTGAGATTCAGCACACGATTTCTGACATTTGTATCTTTGCATTACAATGGACTGGTAGTCCTTTTCCCCCTGCTTCTCTACATTGTGTGAATCACATTCTCACTGTATAATTCTGACATCTTTCCACATAGACTATCGTATGTACGGGACTCCCACAGTGCGCACCGACCTGGCGGCCCCGCGGATCAAGCGCGTCAGCGACAGCACTAACTACGGTGACCAGACCACAGCCTTTGACCTCCTGTATCCTACGCTGCACTCCCTAAGGGGAGTCCACAAGGAGCACTTCTTCTGCCCCCGCACCAAAGAGGAGGTACAGAATACCAATAAACCCACTGAAGAATCAAGGGAGAGAAAGAAACATATGGTCTAGTAGATTTTATAGAATAGCATTGGGACACACAGTACCATGTGGAGGTTTTGTGGGATTTTGTTACAGCATTCAAAATGTAGGGGAAAAAACGTTGTTTAAAAAAATATAATTGGTATGAACAATTCTGCCATTGGAGAAGTGATTGACACAAAATGTTATTGAAATAGGACGGAGCAATAAGCAAATCATTTGTGAAAGACATCTTCTGATTCTTATTTCCTCCTCAATTTCCTTTTCAGATTGCTGACATATTCCGAAATGTGGGCGTGAGTATTTCCGCGGAGACATTTGAGGAGGTGTGGAAACTGGCATCCATGAGACACCCCACTGGGGACGTGTGTGTGGAGATTTTCCGGGACGTTCTAAAGGAAATTCAAGCTAATTAAATCTGAATAGTATCTTTTACCACCTCAGTATCTATTCCGTGAAAGAATGTACTTCAAGTATTACATACAGTGCCTTGCGAAAGTATTCGGCCCCCTTGAACTTTGTGACCTTTTGCCACATTTCAGGCTTCAAACATAAAGATATAAAACTGTATTTTTTTATGAAGAATCAACAACAAGTGGGACACAATCATGAAGTGGAACGACATTGACAAGATGGCGTAGCAGTCGTACGTATGTTTTGTCTTGTCCCGTCCTGTCTAGTGTAAATATAGTTTTCTTCGTTTATTTTTCTGTATATATTTCGTACATATTTTAATCTCACTCTCAAACTAGAGCTGAATAACTCTCCTGCAACCCGCATCACCCAATGTGGTACGGATCCGCCTTTTCTATACTTTACATTAGATCCGAGCCACCATCAGAAGCTAGCCAGCAACTAGCTACTAGCTCGTACTCAGTTAGCCATTGCTAGCGGTCTTCTAAGCTAACTAGAACACGACATCAACCCAGAGCATATCAGACTGCTCTTTCTCTACCACATCTCCGGATTCCTACCGCAAGCTCTGAACCTTTACACCGGATCATCGCAACTAGCTAGCTGCAATTCCAGTGGCTACTCCTGGCCAACGTCTCTGGCCCAAAACAAGCTACAGTTAGCCTTGAGCTAAGCCCATCTCCCGACTAGCCGAAGAGGCCCAACGATACCTCTTTTGCCAATTGGCCTGGACCCTTTACTGCCGACACGGAGCGCCGCCGATCCATCACGACTGGTCCGCCGACTAATCACCGAGGTGGTTTCAACAGGCTTTTTCGTTGCGACATCGCCAAAGACCCATCTGCTGGCCAAGAGCTTTCTGAAACGCTGTGTCTCCAGCTCACCAGAGCTCCTGTAGCATAATCCTGGGCTACAATTACCCGGGCCCACGACCGGTCTGTCAATGCCACCGCAAGAAGAGGAATAAACAGACTCACCCCATCGCGACGTCCCCCAAAGGTTAGCTCTCTAGCCCTCGCTATCTCCCTACTTGCTATTCGGCCTGCTAACGGCTAGCTTGTCTAGCCCGGGCCTACTGAACTGTTAGCTTGTTAGCACAGGCCTGCTAACCATCTGACTCACCTCATCCCAAACACTTCTGAACCCATTTACTTTCTCTCTCTCTTTGATTTTTATTTGTTTATACCTTCCGGAAACCTGCCTCACCCACTGTGATACGGATTCGCTATCACTTTTAATTTTGATTTATTTTTATGACACACTCAAGAACCTCCAGACGCTAACCAGCTAACTAGCTACAAGCTATTTAGTCATTGTTAGTTTAAAAAAAAAAAAAAAAAAAAAAAAAAACCTGGATAACACTCGCCAGCCCAGCTTCCCTGCCCATCCACCGCTGCCCCCTGGACACTGATTTCTTGGCTACATAGCTGACGCACGCTGGACTGTCCATTAATCACGGTACCCCATTCTGCTTGTTTGTTTATCTGTCGGCCCAGTTGCCTAGTCAACGCCATTTTACCTGCTGTTTGTTGTGCTAGCTGATTAGCCTCGCCTACTGTTTTTAGCTAGCTTTCCCAATTCAACACCTGTGATTACTGTATGCCTCGCTGTATGTCTCTCCCAAATGTCAATATGCCTTGTATACTGTTGTTCAGGTTAGTTATCATTGTTTTAGTTCACAATGGAGCCCCTAGATCCACTCTGCATACCCCTGTTACCTCCTTTGTCCCACCCCCACACATGCGGTGACCTCACCCATTACAACCAGCATGTCCAGAGATACAACCTCTCTCATCATCACCCAGTGCCTGGGCTTACCTCCGCTGTACCCGCACCCCACCATACCCCTGTCTGCGCATTATGCCCTGAATATATTCTACCATGCCCAGAAACCTGCTCCTCTTATCCTCTGCCCCCAACGCTCTAGGCGACCAGTTTTGATAGCCTTTAGCCGCACCCTCATACTACTCCTTCTCTGTTCCGCGGGTGATGTGGAGGTAAACCCAGGCCCTGCATGCCCCCAGGTACCCTCATTTGTTGACTTCTGTGATCGAAAAAGTCTTGGTTTTATGCATGTCAACATCAGAAGCCTCCTCCCTAAGTTTGTTTTACTCACTGCTTTAGCACACTCTGCTAACCCTGATGTCCTTGCCGTGTCTGAATCCTGGCTCAGGAAGGCCACCAAAAATTCAGAGATTTCCATACCCAACTATAACATCTTCCGTCAAGATAGAACTGCCAAAGGGCGGGTCGCAGTCTACTGCAGAGATAGCCTGCAAAGTAATGTCATACTTTCCAGGTCCATACCCAAACAGTTTGAACTACTAATTTTGAAAATTACTCTCTCCAGAAACAAGTCTATCACTGTTGCCGCCTGCTACCGACCCCCGTCAGCTCCCAGCTGCGCCCTGGACACCATTTGTGAATTGATCGCCCCTCATCTAGCTTCAGAGTTTGTTCTGTTAGGTGACCTAAACTGGGATATGCTTAACACCCGGCAGTCCTACAATCTAAGCTAGATGCCCTCAATCTCACTCAAATCATCAAGGAACCCACCAGGTACAACCCTAACTCTGTAAACAAGGGCACCCTCATAGACGTCATCCTGACCAACTGGCCCTCCAAATATACCTCCGCTGTCTTCAACCAGGATCTCAGCGATCACTGCCTCATCGCCTGTATCCGCCACGGAGCCGCAGTCAAACGACCACCCCTCATCACTGTCAAACGCTCCCTAAAACACTTCTGTGAGCAGGCCTTTCTAATCGACCTGGCCCGTGTATCCTGGAAGGACATTGACCTCATCCCGTCAGTTGAGGATGCCTGGTCATTCTTTAAAAGTAACTTCCTCACCATTTTAGATAAGCATGCTCCGTTCAAAAAATGCAGAACCAAGAACAGATACAGCCCTTGGTTCACTCCAGACCTGACTGCCCTCGACCAGCACAAAAACATCCTGTGGCGGACTGCAATAGCATCGAATAGCCCCGTGATATGCAACTGTTCAGGGAAGTCAGGAACCAATACACGCAGTCAGTCAGGAAAGCTAAGGCCAGCTTCTTCAGGCAGAAGTTTGCATCCTGTAACTCCAACTCCAAAAGTTCTGGGACACTGTGAAGTCCATGGAGAACAAGAGCACCTCCTCCCAGCTGCCCACTGCACTGAGGCTAGGAAACACGGTCTCCACCGATAAATCCATGATTATCGAAAACTTCAATAAGCACTTCTCAACGGCTGGCCATGCCTTCCGCCTGGCTACTCCAACCTCGGCCAACAGCTCCGCCCCCCCGTAGTTCCTCACCCAAGCCTCTCCAGGTTCTCCTTTACCCAAATCCAGATAGCAGATGTTCTGAAAGAGCTGCAAAACCTGGACCCGTACAAATCAGCTGGGCTTGATAATCTGGACCCGCTATTTCTGAAACTATCTGCCGCCATTGTCGCAACCCCTATTACCAGCCTGTTCAACCTCTCTTTCATATCGTCTGAGATCCCCAAGGATTGGAAAGCTGCCGCAGTCATCCCCCTCTTCAAAGGGAGACACCCTGGACCCAAACTGCTATAGACCTATATCCATCCTGCCCTGCCTATCTAAGGTCTTTGAAAGCCAAGTCAACAAACAGGTCACTGACCATCTCGAATCCCACCGTACCTTCTCCGCTGTGCAATCTGGTTTCCGAGCCGGTCACGGGTGCACCTCAGCCACACTCAAGGTACTAAATGATATCATAACCGCCATCGATAAAAGACAGTACTGTGCAGCCGTCTTCATCGACCTCGCCAAGGCTTTCGACTCTGTCAATCACCAAATTCTTATCGGCAGACTCAACAGCCTCGGTTTTTCGGATGACTGCCTTGCCTGGTTCACCAATTACTTTGCAGACAGAGTTCAGTGTGTCAAATCGGAGGGCATGCTGTCCGGTCCTCTGGCAGTCTCTATGGGGTGCCACAGGGTTCAATTCTCGGGCCGACTCTTTTCTCTGTATATATCAATGATGTTGCTCTTGCTGCGGGCGATTCCCTGATCCACCTCTCGCAACGACACCATTCTATATACTTTCGGCCCGTCATTGGACACTGTGCTATCCAACCTCCAAACGAGCTTCAATGCCATACAGCACTCCTTCCGTGGCCTCAACTGCTCCTAAACGCGAGTAAAACCAAATGCATGCTTTTCAACCGATCGCTGCCTGCACCCGCATGCCCGACTAGCATCACCACCCTGGATGGTTCCAACCTTGAATATGTGGACATCTATAAGTACCTAGGTGTCTGGCTAGACTGCAAACTCTCCTTCCAGACTCACATCAAACATCTCCAATCAAAAATCAAATCCAGAGTCGGCTTTCTATTCCGCAACAAAGCCTCCTTCACTCACGCTGCCAAGCTTACCCTAGTAAAACTGACTATCCTACCGATCCTCGACTTCGGCGATGTCATCTACAAAATGGCTTCCAACACTCTACTCAGCAAACTGGATGCAGTCTATCACAGTGCCATCCGTTTTGTCACTAAAGCACCTTATACCACCCACCACTGCGACTTGTATGCTCTAGTCGGCTGGCCCTCACTACATATTCGTCGCCAGACCCACTGGCTCAGGTCATCTACAAGTCCATGCTAGGTAAAGCTCCGCCTTATCTCAGTTCACTGGTCACGATGGCAACACCCATCCGTAGCACGCGCTCCAGCAGGTGTATCTCACTGATCATCCCTAAAGCCAACACCTCATTTGGCCGCCTTTCGTTCCAGTACTCTGCTGCCTGTGACTGGAGCAATTGCAAAAATCGCTGAAGTTGGAGACTTTTATCTCCCTCACCAACTTCAAACATCAGCTATCCGAGCAGCTAACCGATCGCTGCAGCTGTACATAGTCTATTGGTAAATAGCTCACCCTTTTCACCTACCTCATTCCCATACTGTTTTTATACTGTTTTTATTTATTTACTTTTCTGCTCTTTTGCACACCAATATCTCTACCTGTACATGCCCATCTGATCATTTATCACCAGTGTTAATCTGCAAAATTGTATTATTCGCCTACCTCCTCATGCCTTTTGCACACATTGTATATAGACTGCCCATTTTTTCTACTGTGTTATTGACTTGCTAAATTGTTTACTCCATGTGTAACTCTGTGTTGTCTGTTCACACTGCTATGCTTTATCTTGGCCAGGTCGCAGTTGCAAATGAGAACTTGTTCTCAACTAGCCTACCTGGTTAAATAAAGGTGAAATAAAAAAAAATTTATTGGATATTTCAAACTTTTTAAACAAATCAAAAACGGAAAAATTGGGCGTGCAAAATTATTCAGCCCCCTTAAGTTAATACTTTGTAGCGCCACCTTTTGCTGCGATTACAGCTGTAAGTCGCTTGGGGTATGTCTATCAGTTTTGCACATCGAGAGACTGACATTTTTTCCCATTCCTCCTTGCAAAACAGCTCGAGCTCAGTGAGGTTGGATGGAGAGCATTTGTGAACAGCAGTTTTCAGTTCTTTCCACAGATTCTTGATTGGATTCAGGTCTGGACTTTGACTTGGCCATTCTAACACCTGGATATGTTTATTTTTGAACCATTCCATTGTAGATTTTGCTTTATGTTTTGGATCATTGTCTTGTTGGAAGACAAATCTCCGTCCCAGTCTCAGGTCTTTTGCAGACTCCATCAGGTTTTCTTCCAGAATGGTCCTGTATTTGGCTTCATCCATCTTCCCATCAATTTTAACCATCTTCCCTGTCCCTGCTGAAGAAAAGCAGTCCCAAACCATGATGCTGCCACCACCATGTTTGACAGTGGGGATGGTGTGTTCAGGGTGTTGCTTTTACGCCAAACATAACGTTTTGCATTGTTGCCAAAAAGTTCAATTTTGGTTTCATCTGACCAGAGCACCTTCTTCCACATGTTTGGTGTGTCTCCCAGGTGGCTTGTGGCAAACTTTAAACGACACTTGTTATGGATATCTTTAAGAAATGGCTTTCTTCTTGCCACTCTTCCATAAAGGCCAAATTTGTGCAATATACGACTGACTGATTGTTGTCCTATGGAAAGAGTGTCCCACCTCAGCTGTAGATCTCTGCAGTTCATCCAGAGTGATCATGGGCCTCTTGGCTGCATCTCTGATCAGTCTTCTCCTTGTATGAGCTGAAAGTTCAGAGGGACGGCCAGGTCTTGGTAGATTTGCAGTGGTCTGATACTCCTTCCATTTCAATATTATCGTTTGCACAGTGCTCCTTGGGATGTTTAAAGCTTGGGAAATCTTTTTGTATCCAAATCCGGCTTTAAACTTCTTCACAACAGTATCTCGGACCTGCCTGGTGTGTTCCTTGTTCTTCATGATGCTCTCTGCGCTTTTAACGGACCTCTGAGACTATCACAGTGCAGGTGCATTTATACGGAGACTTGATTACACACAGGTGGATTGTATTTATCATCATTGGTCATTTAGGTCAACATTGGATCATTCCGAGATCCTCACTGAACTTCTGGAGAGAGTTTGCTGCACTGAAAGTAAAGGGGCTGAATAATTTTGCATGCCCAATTTTTCAGTTTTTGATTTGTTAAAAAAGTTTTAAATATCCAATAAATGTCGTTCCACTTCATGATTGTGTCCCACTTGTTGTTGATTCTTCACAAAAAAATACAGTTTTATATCTTTATGTTTGAAGCCTGAAATGTGGCAAAAGGTCACAAAGTTCAAGGGGGCCGAATACTTTCGCACTGCACTGTATACTACATAAGTGTTATACTTGTTTTTTTCCTGTGAGACTAACTATTAATTGTCATATTAACTGTCATTAAAATTATTTTTGATTGTGGACTATAATGTATTTTCTTATGTTGAGAGCAATAAGCTGTTGCTAGAATAAGTAATACATTTTTTCTGCTTCTAACTACTGCTAACTGAATGCTTACCCTTCCTGCATGTGATAATACACAGTATCTACTCCTGAAACCTAAGTAAATATTGAGAATTATGAGTACCATCATGCCATCGGAGTCTTATCATTTGAAGTCCTATTTATTCTGTCGCACTCTTTGATTAGATTTACACACACATTTACTCTTTTATTAGTCAGTGTTTATAATGTCAATCCTAATTAAATATGTGGCCACAGCCTTAGACACGCAAACACACAGGTGTGTGTACATGCACACAGGCGTGCGAAAACACCCACCTACTGTACTGACGGCATATTGAAGTAATTGTTTGGAGGACAATATCAACTTGAATAACCAGATGAATAAAAGGTACAGTGTGCATACACTAATCCATGTCAAATCCCAACAACACAGAAATATGTGTTAATAAACACAACACATTAGCTTTTGTCTGTGGTTTATCACAAGAATGATTCTACTACTGTAAATTACCATTTAACAATCTGACACCCTGGCGTGGTGAATTGGCTAATATGCTATAAACATATTCACTAGCATTTTAACATAAGTAAAGCGATCCACACTCATAATCACATTAGGAATAACCAGGAAGCATCTCTAACCAGAACCCCCTACGCACCTGCCCATATTACCACGCCTGGAAATTATGATAATCCACACCCATATTTCATTATGCATGAATGAATGCTTACTAATGAAGGAATCGTCTCTCTATTTGATGCATCATTAATAGTGTGATTTAAGAGATGAGAGAATTGGATGAAACACAGTGTTCAATAGCCTGTCAGTGTTATTTTTTTAGATTGTATTTTATTGAACCTTTATTTAACTAGACAAGTCAGTTAAGGACAAATTCTTATTTACAATGACGGCCTAATCGAGGATGTCTGATTTTGGCACTGGTATCATACATTTTAGTACACCGACATCTGTGATTCCTTTGAGATATTTAATCACAATGTCAGATATTTGGGTCCCACTTGAAACAAAGTACAACTTAAAAAGGACTAGCACTACATAAAGGCTTCACAAATCATCTAAGCATCTGTCGTACTCTATAACTGATGCATAAAAGGTGACATAACCATTACCACTGTAGGGTGAATTGCCAAATGTGACATAACAAACTTTGTATGACATGTGCTCATAGATTATTTGTGAAGCATTTATGCTACATAAAGCCTTTACAAGTTGTACTTCCTTTAAAGTGGGACCGGTATGTGTATACTATCCTATCCTTGTTTTTTCCCAAACTAAACCGAAGTCACTCGTGTAAAATGTGTATCATATAAACACCTATACGAGGATAAAGGGACTTGCCAGTTATTATCCAACAGCTTTCAATAAACACTCATTCATATTGTGATTTGTGTAACATTATCTATCGCCCCCTTCTGCTGAGGATTGTTGTGTTTATTAATTGTGTCCTACCTTTATAGATGCTATGCGGCATCAATTTCAATGCTGAATAATCAGACAACTAAGTTGTTTCTGGACAATACAGAACAACAGTTTGAACCATGAATCAGTTTATTTTGTTCTGGGACAAACTGTAACAGCAGGGATATTGTAGGCACTAATTGTTCATGCTGAGGAGATTCAGATAAAGTCTATTGTTCCCAACAAACCTCAGATTGGAGAACTTAGGGAGAAATAATACATCTGTATTTCAGTGTGTAGGGCTCTGGTTCCATCCAGTCCACCCTACAAAGCAGCTAGGACTCAAGGTGACTCTTCTGTTGACTTGTAATGGTTCAGTTGAGTTTGGGTGCGCTTGGCTGAGTACAATGGTCCTGCTGATTGAAGTCCTGTTGGTTAATAATGTTTTGTTGAGTTGAATGTTGTCGGAACTGAATTAGGTCAACGGTGCTGTGTATGCTTGGTCTGATGCTGTATCCTGGTGACAGAGGTGTTCATGGGTCTTGTCCAATCACCCAATCTGTTTCCAGTGCCAGTGCCAGATGTTAGTGACTGTCCAATCAGGTTCAGCTCCCCTGGTCAGCTCCCGGTGAAATCTGAGAGGAGAGAGGGAGGGAGGGAGGGAGGGGGAGGGAGGGAGGGAGGGGGAGGGAGGGAGGGGGAGGGAGGGAGGGAGGGGAGGGAGGGGAGGGAGGGAGGGGGAGGGGGAGGGAGGGAGGGAGGGGGAGGGAGGGAGAGAGAGGGAGGGAGGGAGGGAGGGGGAGAGAGAAAGGGGGGAGAGGGAGAGAAACACATTAAAATTAGATTTAATAGGAATTGCTTTTGATTGTTCTATGGTGTTTTAGCACCTCTGCAAAGGGACAAGAGAAGTAGAGTGAATGAGACAGAGAGAGAGCAAGAGAGTGTGACGACAAATATTGTTTATAGAGTATACTTTTGAAGATGAGAAAAGTTGTTTCCAAACAGCTGAGGGAAGACCATTGAAACCAATGCTGACAAACAACCAAACTAATCTTCCCACCATCACCTTGAAAATAAGGTGAAGCATCTTAACAGAGCTCTCTTATCCTGCCAAACTGTGTCTCAGCAATGAAAGGGTAAACATAGGAAGTATGACAGGCTTTTAGAAAAGAGTTTAAGACCTGAAACAATGAGAGTGAGATTCTGGCCAACTAGATAGGTGGGTATTAGGAATGACAACCAAACCGTGTGGTCCAATTCCTAACGGGATTTCTGATCAGGAATGGGAGAAGAAGCTTGATCCTACTCCGTGGATAGGAGGTGGATTTAATTCCTGTCATTGTGCTTGGAGTAAATCGCGTAAGTGATTCAGACCAAATCAGAAGTTACAGCACTGAAACTTTCTCTTCAATTGGTTATCCATAGGCATACTTTTTATAGCACGTAGGAAGTGATATAACACATTAATTACACTGTCAACATGGCTGTCATAACACACTACAATACTATGAGACGTAATACAAACAAAATATTAAAGAATCAAGAGCAACTACAATGTGCTTTCTTTATACACAATATAACTAACTATCTCACGTAGAGGTTTGTATGCCTCCATACTTCCCCCAACCTTTCTCTATGAGATGCAGAAAATTAAGTCTCTTGGTTAAATGTTTCCATTACTTATTGTGGGTTCACAGACATGGAGAAAGTAAAGAAAATATTGACAAACTCTCGCATATCAATCCTCTTCGTTTATCCATCAAGATAGATTAAGAGATTAAGAATTGGTGGAGACACAGCACTAAAAAGTATTTAATTCATATTTAAACATATTTAATTAAAATTTAGGGAGAGTTAATAATTATAATCCAAACATTTGGATGCGTGAAATGAATATTGATTAGTTGGATGCCATGCTTACTCATAGACAGCTGTCACTATCTTCTTCTGTGGGCCTTCTTCTTCAGTGGCGGCCATTTTGAATATCTTTGTACTCTCCGGGTCCTCAGGAACATCAGCAGTGGACATATGCCAGAACCTCATCACAATGAAGCAAAACTTCCTACCTGAGAATAACAGAGGAAGCAGGAAAACAGAGAGTTAACAAAAGACAAATATACTGAAACAGTGAAGTAGGACAAAGTTATGCATCACACTAACTCACACACACACACACACACTCGCGCGCGCGCGCGCGCACACACACACACACACACACACACACACACACACACACACACACACACACACACACACACACACACACACACACACACACACACACACACACACACACACACAAATATAATATCGTCCAATGAGATAGCTAGATGTCTTCTTTGGGTTTCTGAGAGAGCCCTACACCTCTGTTGCGCATAGACCACCATCTGAAATGAAACCAGATAAGACACAGTTATTGGGACATGGCTATAATTGGGGCCATTGATTCGTCAGAAAACTGATAAAGGAATCTAAAACAGGACACAACACTTTGTCTTTACAATAGACTATAGTTTAGATGAATATAAAATAGGACTTTGGAGATGGTATGAGTACCGGTAGGCTACCTCTGTTGATACCAACCCTCTCAGCTCCTCAAAGTTGCCATTGGACATCATGGTGGAGACATGGACCAGTGCCTATTGCAAAGACCAGGTCAGTCAAGTGTCTAGTTCATATTTGCCAATGTGTAGTTTCTAATATCCCAAACATATATGATGAATACAGTGAGTTACAGTGACATAACCCTTATCCAATAAGGGATATAATGATATACCAAAGAGAAGCCTATATATAACACCTGAGAAACCATACCTGCTTGACTCCATTGTCAAATTCCACATTGTTAATGCCCAATTGAAAATAGAGTTCTATCAGGTAGATGTGGACTTTATTCCGAATCCACGTGAGTGGATCAGGGATGCCGACAACTGTGATGCCATGATGACCATGGCCGCCAAGGCGCTTCCGTTCATTCTCGCTCTCTGTGCAGTAGTGTCTGTATTTCTCATGGGAGAAAACCCCACTTTGTCGCCGCACGTTATGCAAGCTACATCGTGCGGTCGGTTCTCCAAGCGGACCCGCGGTGCACGTATAGATAGACGTCGATGAACGGCATTGGGGCTGTTTTGGCATTGTGGAATAGGTCCTATTCAAGGGGGAGGCCAGCGATGACACGTATGAGCGCTTTACTAACCCGCGGAGCTCACCGCACGTGGCGATACATGTAAACCGCTGCATCATGCCAACGCACCTGCGAAAGCAAAACGATATAGTATAATTTTCATTCTGGATTTTGATAGAAAGCAATATGCATTCTCCTGTGTGGTTCTTCCGGCAAACTTATGTAACTGTCCGATGCTGTACCCATAATCCTTATGGAAAATACATAACATTTACTGTACCTACAATATCCAGTAGAGGGAACTAAATGTCTATAATTCTGTCTTGTACATGGATAGTTTCACAACTAAAATTGTCGGGAGAAAATATGCAAATTTATGAGCGTAAAATATTCCCAATGGAACCTTGAATTGCAGAAGTTCTGTAAGGTCTTATTTCTAAAACGTTGCATTCCAGAACCATGCCTTTAAAGCTGCGATATGTAACTTTTTGGGTGACGACCAAATGCACATAGAAATTTGAGTTAAAGATCTGTCATCCTTATTGAAAGCATGTCTAAGAAGCAGTAGATCTGTTCTATGTGCTATTTTTAGTCTTTCCATTGTTAAGTGTCGTTTCTGCATCTTTTACTTTCAGTTTTGTACACCAGCTTCAAACATCTTAAAATACAGTATTTTTGGTTGTGGAAAACATATTTCATAGTGGTTTCGATGGTACAATGTTTCTCTACATTATACTTGCTTGTTTTGTTTTTACATAAACTGAAATTAGGTGAACTATTAGAATTGGAGCATTCAGGAAATGTGGATAGAATAGTGTATATACAGCAATAGTTGAATAGGTTGGACTTGACTAGAATACAGTATAAACATGTGAAATGGGTAAAACAGTATGTAAACATTATTAGTGACCAGTGTTCCATGTCTATGTACATAGGGCAGCAGCCTCTAAGGTTCAGGGATGAGTAATCGGGTGGTAGCCGGCTCGTGACAGTGACTAAGTTAGGGGCAAGGTACTGGGTGGAGGCCGGCTAGTGATGGCTATTTAACAGTCTGATGGCCTTGAGATAGAATCTGTTTTTCAGTGTCTCGGTCCCAGCTTTGATGCACCTGTACTGACCTCGCCTTCTGGATGGCAGCTGGGTGAACAAGCCGTGGCTCAGGTGGCTGAGGTCCTTGTTGATCTTCTTGACCTTCCTTTGACACCAGGTGCTGTAGATGTCCTGAAGGGCAGGCAGTGTGCTCCCGGTGATGCGTTAGGCTGACCAGTGCGGTTGCCATGCCAGGCTGTGACATGGCCTGACAGGATGCTCTCAATGGTGCATCTGTAAAAGTTTGTGAGGGTCTTAGGGGCCAAGCCAAATTTCTTCAGCCTCCTGAGGTTGAAAAGTTACTGTTGCGTCTTCTTCACCACACTGTCTGTGTGGGTGGACCATTTTACATCACCAGTGCTATGTACACCGAGGAACTTGAAGCTTTTCACCTTCTCCACTGTGGCCCCATCGATGTGGATGGAGGCGTGCTCCCTCTGCTGTCTCCTGAAGTCCACAATCAGCTCCTTCGTTTTGTTGATGTTAAGGGAGAGGTTATTTTCCTGGCACCACTCTGCCAGGCCCTCACCTCTTCCCTGTATGCTGTCTTGTCTTTGTTGGTAATCTGGCCTACCACTGTTGTGTCGTCTGCAAACTTGATGATTGAGTTGGAGGCGTGCATGGCCACGCAGTCATGGGTAACAGGGAGTACAGGAGGAGCACAATTGTGGGGCCCACAAATGCTTAGGCCTACATTGTGTGTGTGAGAGAGAGCGAGAGAAAGAGAGAGAAAAAAAACACTGCAACGGTTGAGTAAACATACAACTGTGTTCAAATAGCTTTGTTTTCAGTCGGATGTTTGTGCACAGGTGCACAAAATCATTGTCTCAAAAGCTGAAATTTGATCAGTAGACCAAAACATAATTAAATTCCCGCTGTTCTTGGTGATTACAGGTCACGAACATTTGTGTTTGCTTGATATTTCAATTTCCTTTTAGTATTCAGGCGAATTAATCGGATAATATATTCTAGTTTGAGATAATATTCCCACGCATGAAAACAAGCGGAGAGACGCCTGCGTGTGTCCACACCCCTTTAAGTTCTGCAAGTCATTTTATTGATAAATAATTGCTAGCGCAGCACTTGATTATTGAAATTGCGTTCAGATATGGAAACCTTTCTGAGAGTATTATAGTGATTATCCATGTCAGTTTAAAATGCTTTTACATCTGTGGGTTGAATGGAGCAAAAATAATACAATCTATTGCTGCTCTGATTACACACAATTGCCAAACTATTTCTATATGACAATGATGCCTCCTTCATGTGCAGGCAACAGTTTGGAATTGAATTGTAGTTGGTAAAGCCATAATCTCTTTTGCCACTTTTTTCTGCAACGTTGTCAATAAAACATCCCTATTAACAAGCCAGCAAATAAAATACATTTAAAACATTGAAATCCACGTTAAAGTAGAGAAATGCCTTGATCTAACCACGCACTCCTTCCTTGATCCTTGCCTGCCTCACGTCTTTCTCCCATCCAAGAGAACTATTATGGACAGAAAAGAGCAGAAAATCTGAGCTGTCCCATCAGGCCCAGTTCGTCTTAATCTCTCTTAGTCTCTTAGTGTCCAGATGAGAGCTTTTGTGCCGAAGGTACTGTGTGGAGTCATTAGGCTACTGCTTCGTTGCTGTTGGCCCTACCAGTCTACAGTGTATTTGTGTGAGAGCAGCCATTTTCTGACCATGCTTTTTTAAAGAAGTATTTGGATTTTCGTCAAGAGTTTTCTGAGATGTTATGCTTGTTTTTTATATAAAAATGTACACATATATATATATATATACAGTACCATTAAAACGTTTGGACACACACATTCAAAGATTTTTCTTTATTTTTACTATTTTCTACATTGTAGAATAATATTTAAGACATCAAAACTATGAAATAACACATATGGAATCATGTAGTAAGAAAAAAGTGTTAAACAAATCCAAATCTATTTTATATTTGAGATTCTTCAAAGTAGCCACCCTTTGCCTTGATGACGGCATTGCATACTCTTGGCATTATTTCAACAAGATTAATGAGGAATGCTTTTCCAACAGTCTTGAAATAGTTCCCACATATGCTGAGCACTTGTTGGCTGCTTGTCCTTCACTCTGCAGTCCAACTCATCCTTAACCATCTCAATTGGGTTGAGGTTGGGTGATTGAGGTCGGGTGAACTCCCTGTAGGCCTTGATGGGTAGTTCAAATAATCCCTTACAGAAAAACCACATGATTTCACATGTGGAAAATCACAAAGTGTCTTTTGAACGCTTCTCATGTGCACTTAGAAAAATGGGTTCCAAAAGTGTTCTTCAACTGTCCCCATAGGATAACCATTTTTGGTTCCAGGTACTTTTTGGTCTACAAGGAACTCAACACGTTTTTAATTGGAACCAAAAGGGTTCTACAAACGATTCTCCGATGGGGACAGCGGAAGAACCCTTTTAGGTTCTAGATAGCACCTCTTTTTTAGTAAGTGTACAGTTTCATGTTATCACATGTTGTCACATGTTATCATTAACTTCACATAAAATCACATGTGATAGCATGAAAACATGTTTTTGAAACACTTCATATGTTCATGTAAAATGAATGTGTTTTTTTACATATGGGGATTAAAGAAAGAAAGAAAGAAAGATCAATGCAATATCCACATTTTAGATGCAAATCCAATGGATTAAATTTAAAGAGCAATTCAGCCACTTTTCAACCTCATATTCATTATCTCGAGCACCATACCAGTCTACATATGTGATAACAGCGTGTTTCTATGATCTGTACTTAAAAAGATAAGAAGAAAGATCCCACCCCCCCAAAAAAAAATCTGTGACATCACAAGGATAGGATTCAAAGTCAGAAAAACAGTGATTTTCAAAACCTGCAACGAGGTTTTGTATATTCTTGCTCCCCACATCACAGTGAATCGCATAGTGTTTGAAAATGACTGTTTTTAAAATGTTTTTACTTTTGATGATGTCATTGGGTAGAACCTTTTAACTTTAGAATTTTTCTCCTGAAAGAATGAAATGCGCTATTTTCATAGACACTAATATTGTGCTCGAGATAATGAAAACGAGGTTGACAAGTGGTAGAATTGCTCTTTAAGACAGTCATTATCATCCTATTGTGGTTATAAGAAGCTGAGGCCTTATCTGCCTCATCAGCACTCTGTTTGTTAGTCAAGTCTTTCCCATGTCATGCCACTGAAAGGCACTGTTGTCCACAAATTAACTCCTGTCTCAGCCTCAGGTATTTATGCTGCAGTAGTTTATGTGTCGGGGGGCTAGGGTCAGTTTGTTATATCTAGAGTACTTATCCTGTCCTATTCGGTGTCCTGTGTGAATTTAAGTGTGCTCTCTCTAATTCTCTCTTTCTCTATCTCTTTCTCTCTCTCGGAGGACCTGAGCCCTAGGACTACCTGACATGATGACTCCTTGCTGTCCCCAGTCCACCTGGCCGTGCTGCTGCTCCAGTTTCAACTGTTCTGCCTTATTATTATTGGACCATGCTGGTAATTTATGAACATTTGAACATCTTGGCCATATTCTGTTATAATCTCCACCCGGCACAGCCAGAAGAGGACTGGCCACCCCACATAGCCTGGTTCCTCTCTAGGTTTCTTCCTAGGTTTTGGCCTTTCTAGGGAGTTTTTCCTAGCCACCGAGCTTCTACACCTGCATTGCTTGCTGTTTGGGGTTTTAGGCTGGGTTTCTGTACAGCACTTTGAGATATCAGCTGATGTACGAAGGGCTATATAAATACATTTGATTTGATTTTATTTGATGAATGCCATAGGTTGATAGTGAACTACAAATCACTGTTGTTGAAACACATAACTGCTATCTGTCTTTATTAAAGATTTGGATAAACAATCGAAAAACATACTTCTTCTACAAATTGTCCAAGCATACTTGGACCTGCAGACATTTCACATTTTTGTTGTGGCCCTGAACTAGCTCACTGAATTCACCTATTCAAGGGCTTAATGATTAGTTGACTAGTGGAATTAGGTGTGCTACTATAGCTGTGGAATAGTTCAAATATATTGAATGGCTGCGGTCCCCGAGGAGAGGTTTGAAAACGCCTGGCCTAGGCTTAACTGTAATGATTGAATGAAACATGAGGGCTTCTGAGTGCGTGTTCAATGTGCGTCCTCTCCCCTTAAATGTGCGTCCTCTCCTCAAGACCTGTGGCCGTTGTTAGTACGTCGTCAAGGAGGGTGTTCATGTGCTTTTGTGAGCAGAGGATTACTAGTTCGAGCCTGGCATGGGACAGGGACAGTGGAGGAACTTATACTGTTAGCAGCACGCCGACGCTGGTTTTGCTTATATAACCGAACAGCCTGCTTTTACTGTTTAACACAACTTTCTTGCAATAACTTTTATGCCATGTACACTACAGGTTTGGCATGTAATATCTGTCTATTGGTAAGTGACCACTTGCATAATCCTCGGCCAAGGTGTGTTGATGAAGGAGAAATAGAAAATCCACATTTAAAAATTGAAATTAGAGTGACAGTCACCTGTAAGAAGAAGCTCAAAGTGAAAAGCACAACATCGATTCAGGAAAAGAAATAATATATTTATTTTATTTTTCCTTCCCAAAATATATCTTAAAATAATTTAGAGCTTGTTGATTAAGATTCTGAGCAAAGATGTCTCCTTAACTTTGGTGCAGGTTAATGAGAGAAATGAGTGCAAATGCTCTAAGTAATAGTTCCTGATTTTTTTTCCATCACAAATTGTTTTTTTCCAACTCGATTCTGTATCTATGCATAAATTAAAAAATCCGCTGAAATTTATTATTCATCTGAGATGTGATTAATATGCAAAATTATGTAAATTAAGATGCAATTAGGCTCCAATTCTCTAGTGGAATTTTCCATTATAATTTAATACAAAGTAACAGAGTAATTGGTGTCACGTGTAATTACGGTTACTCAAGTATACTTTCAGGCATGCAAATGATTTGCTATATGTTGGTTATCCTATGCAAATGTACCATGTGGTGCTTTAACAAGTTAGGAAATATGAAGGGAAACCAAGAGGGAGTAACAAAAATTCATTATTATGAATGGACATTCTAGGTGCTGTATGTTTTAGGATGAATTTACCAAAGATACTTGTCAAGAAAGCAGTCAACTGAATGTTGAGGAGATAGATCAGGCCTCTTATATTGAAGCTTATAAAACATCACCTGTGCACATCACTATCATATTGTATCTGATCAATGAGAAAAGTAACATCACTTTCAGAGATGGACAAACTCGCGTAACAGTTGGATATATCAAATCAAATCAAATCAAATGTATTTATATAGCCCTTCGTACATCAGCTGATATCTCAAAGTGCTGTACAGAAACCCAGCCTAAAACCCCAAACAGCAAGCAATGCAGGTGTAGAAGCACGGTGGCTAGGAAAAACTCCCTAGAAAGGCCAAAACCTAGGAAGAAACCTAGAGAGGAACCAGGCTATGTGGGGTGGCCAGTCCTCTTCTGGCTGTGCCGGGTGGAGATTATAACAGAACATGGCCAAGATGTTCAAATGTTCATAAATGACCAGCATGGTCGAATAATAACAAGGCAGAACAGTTGAAACTGGAGCAGCAGCATAAACAGTTTTCTGTTTTCGAGGGCTAAATTGGGCATTGAGTAACATTAAAACTGTTAATTGCCAATCAGGGGAGATCATGCTAGAGAAAATAAAGGGGCCATGAATATTATACTATATTTGATCAATGTTAAAGAAAATGTCACAACCAATAGTAGGCCTGCAACATAATGTATGAGCTCAATTACTCTGCACAGGGTGACTAACTTCCCTGTGGCAGTCTGCACTGAGGGGAGAAAAAAGTGATTATGTAATTGATATCTATTTAGATAGAATAAAAGTCCTTTACTGCTTCTTGGGAAATTCCTTTGCGGAGAGCAACTCCCTCTCAGGAGCCAAATTGATTTAAAATTGTTACATGGCTGGTTACATGTCCTGACATCTTGCTTTGCTCTCTCTCTCTCTCTCTCTCTCTCTCTCTCTCTCTCTCTCTCTCTCTCTCTCTCTCTCTCTCTCTCTCTCTCTCTCTCTCTCTCTCTCTCTCTCCCTCTCCCTCTTTCTCCCTCTCTCTCTCCCTCTCTCTCTCCCTCTCTCTCTCCCCCCTCTCTCTCTTTCTCTCTTTCTCTATCTATCACGCTCTCTATATATATCACACACACACACACACACACACACACACACACACACACACACACACACACACACACACACACACACACACACACACACACACACACACACACACACACACACACACACACACACACACACACACACACACACACACACACACACACACACTCTGCTATCTGTCTTGTTCATGATCATTGCACTGAACAAAGACGTCCTTCCCCCCTCTCCCAGCGCTCTCTCCGCCTCCACGCTGTGTGCCTGCCTGCTTGCACAACTCTCTCAAAGAACATAATCCCTCAACAAAATGCCAACACAAAAGAAACTTGAGCTCAATCCTATAACACACGGACACAGCAGACAATGCCCCCTCCCACCAGTCCCCCCTCCATCCCGGCTTCTCTCCCAGCAATAAATGCCCCGTGGCACAGATCAGGCATTATCAGCCCCCCTCACCCCATTTCCCCTCCTCCTCCATCTCCATCCTTCTCTCACTCCCTCTTTTCCCCAAGCAGGATGATAAGAACCCCCACTCCCCCAGACACACACACTACAATCTCCCCTTCCCTCCCCAGTCTCTCCCATACCTCCACACACACGACCCATCCCCATCATTAGAGCTGAAGAATGGAGGCTGCAGCTCCATAAACAAGGGTCTCTGTGACCTAAAGACAGACTGATGTGTCATGAAGATAATGGATCACTTACTGTAGGTTGCCAGGGTGATACTGATGATGGACAGCCAGATTAGAGAAATGTAATGTCGAATGAATCTGCATGTGTTTGTAATGTGTGCCACCTTGCACAAGCCCTCATTTTCTTTTTCTCCGTGAGGGTTATTTAACTACAGCACAGCTGTCATGTGTAACGGAGGTAACACCTCATGTGATGAATAACCTTACCTGAGGTTGGCTCTCCACATGAATATCTAGGCTATAGTGCGGAGGGCTACATCAGCCTTGTGTCATGCAGGTGACCCGGGTTCAAGTAAGTCACACTGTGAGATTTGTGGCCTTTTTCTTTAACGTAAATCAACTTATTTGACTGTCAGACTGTCAACATTTGTTATAAATGCACAAGGCTTCATAGCATACATATACAAATCCGAAGAATGACGTCTGTGGCTTTTGTGCGCGTAATGTAGGATAGTGGTGGTTTGCTTCTGCCTAGTTTTTACTTCCATTTGATATTACCACCCATGCTTCTCCAATGCACTGACACCTGCCTATTGTCTCTCTGTTTAGTGTGTGTTGTCAGCTCTGAGCTCTGGCTGCGTAGCTACACGGTAGAGGTTGGGCGAGTGAGTGGGTGCGGAGGGTGAGAGACTGGGGGAGGTCTGATGTAATCTCATGTCGGAGCCGTTGGCACGAGCAGGGCTCTCATTCACTGTGTGGTGTGGTCTTCTGAGAGCGTCAACCCCCCCCCGGTTTCGGGACAAGACAAGTGCTCTGCCCCCCATCTGCTGATTACATCAACAGTGTACTGGCAGACGTGACACAGAGAGAAAGTAGGCCACCTTAGCACCTCGTTGTCACAGGAAGTGGAAGTGTACCGGTGCACCTTCTTCGCCTGTCTCTGTCTCTGTCTCTGAGCTCAGTGATGTAGGCTACAGTACTAGTCAGGCGCACTTCACTGTGATGCTCTTGTGCAGGATGTGGTAGCTTTCATAAAAGGGTCCTGGATTGTTTGCCTTTTGAATGGTCATACGAGGCCTCAACATCTAACGGAAAATACATATTGTTGTGTATAGATGATTTTCCACTTAATATCTAATCACTTTTCTTATATATAAGTAAAGTATTGTGCACATGTCTATTCCAAAAGTAACATATTGTATAATGCAATAATAGTATATATATTAATTAAAATAAATATATTTCATAAATTAATATAACACTTTAAAGTGCAAATATGTTTATTACATTATAATAACTGCTCAAAATGAGAAATATATGTATTTTTAAATATTTTTGTTCATCTTTGCATTTTTATCCAAAAAGCAGCGCAATGAACCCGAAATGAATGTCAAGTTTAAAAATCATAGTAAGGCATTTGAGTGATTTTTTTTGAGGATGTACAAGGCTATTGAACCTCTTACCAAAAATAAAACCCAAAGACATCAGAGATGGGGAATGGAGGGTTCAAAATACATTCTATACATTTGTGCTCTTTTTCATGGATTACTGTCATTTCACATCCTCCATTGTGAGAGCCTGCCAGCCCTGCTTGCCATTTCTGGGCTTGTGTTTGGAACCTTGATATATTTGCCAAATGAATATTTGAAGCTTTAATTAAATGCATTCCACCTCTCCACCTTCTGTAAGACGGCCAAGGCCACCTTGCACATTTCTTATTTTTCATATTGGGTCTATAATGTACCTGCTGCTGGTTTGGGTGACACTTTACAGCATGTTGCCATTTCAGATAATATTTCCGCTAGGTTGAATTGACTGATTTGTGAACATGTATAAAGCTGTAAATATAGGCTTTACTGTAACAGGATCATTCAAAGACGGCTTTAGTCCTAAAACATATAAAACAAAGAAGTCAGTCGTTATGACCAGAAAGAAGATCACAAAGAACAAATCAGAAATATAATTGAAGCATACATATGAATGAAAACAGTAATGACCCAGTAGAACTGTGATGTTTATCTGGTGCTAATCTCCACTCTCGTGACAGACGAGGGACTATTTCCAGCCATTTCCAGCCAGCCAGTGGAGGACGAGCATACTTTTAACCAGGACAGAGTAATACATCTTACTCTGAATACTTACTCAACAACCTAGAGCATTTACCTTTCATATAACCACAGAGATGGTAACTTCCATTATATTGGAATTGTTCAGGGGTGAGGGGTTATATTCCAACTGTCATCGTGTTTGCCAAATTAAAAATCTAATAAGCCATGTTTACAGTAGATGTGTAATTGACTGTGTACGTGTAGGTTATAGATGGGAGGAGGGCTATGAATAAGAAGTGTTCTGTGAATACTATTCATGCCTACCTACCATAACAGTAGTATATACAGAAGAGTTACACTCTGACGAAACAAACACTTCTTTATGGATAAAGAGGGCATTGAGGTAATGGTAGGACCCTGGAAACATCAAGTATATATTTGATTTCAGAGCAGAACATTTGTCTGACCGTTTGAATTACCTCATAAAATCCTAGCTCCTCGGCCTTCAACAAGCCATAGTACTCAATAAGTACACCTTATACATCATAATATTCCCAAGGAATCTTGTTAGGTACAGTTGAAGTCGGAAGTTTACATACACCTTAGCCAAATACATTTAAATTCCGTTTATTTACAATTCCTGACATTTAATCCAAGTAAAAATTCCCTGTTTTTGGTCAGTTAGGATTTTAAGAATGTGAAATGTCAGAATAATAGTAGAGAGGACGATTTATTTAAGCTTTTATTTATTTCATCACATTCCCAGTGGGTCAGAAGTTATATACACTCAATTAGTACTTTGTAGCATTGCCTTTAAATTGTTTTACTTGGGTCATACTTTTAAGGTAGCCTTCCACAAGCTTCCCACAATAACTTGGGTGAATTTTGGCCCATTCCTCCTGACAGAGCTGGTGTAAGTGAGTCAGGTTTTTAGGCCTCCTTGCTCGCTCACGCTTTTTCAGCTCTGCCCACACATTGTCCATAGGATTGAGGTCAGGGCTTTGTGATGGCCACTCCAATACCTTGACATTGTTGTCCTTACGCCATTTTGCCACAACTTTGGAAGTATGCTTGGGGTCATTGTCCATTTAGAGGACACATTTGCGACCGAGCTTTAACTTCCTGACTGATGTCTTGAGATGTTGCTTCAATATACAGTATGCACATGATTTTCCTCCCTCATGATGCCATCTATATTGTGAAGTGCACCAGTACCTCCTGCAGCGAAGCACCCCCACACCATGATGCTGCCACCCCCATGATTCACGGTTGGGATGGTATTCTTTGCCTTGCAAGCATCCCCCTTTTTCCTCCAAACATAATGATGGTCATTATGACCAAACAGTTCTATTTTTGTTTCATCAGACCAGAGGACATTTCTCCAAAATGTACAATCTTTGTCCCCATGTGCAATTGCATACCGTAGTCAGGCTTTTTTATGGCTGTTTTGGGGCAGAGGCTTGTTCCTTGCTGAGCGGCCTTTCAGGTTATGTCGATATAGGACTTGTGGATATAGATATGGTACCTGTTTCCTCCAGCATCTTCACAAGGTCCTTTGCTGTTGTTCTGGGATTGATTTGCACTTTTCGCACCAAAGTACGTTCATCTCTAGGAGACAGAACGCGTCTCCTTCCTGAGCGGTATGACGGCTGCGTGGTCCCATGGTGTTTATACTTGCATACTATTGTTTGTACAGATGAACGTGGTACCTTCAGGCGTTTGGAAATTGCTCCCAAGGATGAACCAGACTTGTGGAGGTCTTAGCTGATTTCTTTTGATTTTCCCAAGCAAAGATGCACTGAGTTTGAAGGTAGGTCATCCACAGGTACACCTCCAATTGACTCAAATTATGTCAATTAGCCCATCAGAAGCTTCTAAATCCATGACATAATTTTCTGGAATTTTCCAAGCTGATTAAAGGCATAGTCAACTTAATGTATGTAAACTTCTGACCAACTGGAATTGTGATACAGTGAACTATAAGTTAAATAATCTGTCTGTAAACAGTTGTTGAAAAAATGACTTGTGTCATGTACAAAGTAGATCTTTTGTTAACAAGAAATTTGTGAAGTGGTTGAAAAACTAGTTTTAATGACTTCAACCTAAGTGCATGTAAACTTCCGGCTTCAACTGTACACTTCAAAGGCGTCCTCACTCCTCTCCCTAGCCCCCCAAATGTCTCCTTTCCTGTCTTTAGATAATTACCCCACTGGTTCCCAAGCACTTTTAGATTGCGGTTATGGTGACATAATTCATTAGTGTTGGCCCAAAGAAATGATTTAAACTCTTTAAAGTGCTCCTCCAAGCAGAATAGATATTACTGGAGCCATATGCACCAGCTTAAGTATTAAACGGTTTGTTGAAGTCAACTACGGTACAAGAGATGATAAACATAAATTATGGCTAATATACTGCACCAGTGGTTTTTAGAAAAAATGAAATGTTACTGACACAGGGAAAACACTTTGGAGTCACCGTCGCAGCAAAACTGCCCTTCTAATCCGTGACTGGTGAAGCGAGTGCCTAGAAAACACAACACAACATGACACTGCGTCACCTTGAACATTCAGACGGGTTACTGCATCGTTTATGCCTGGGTACACCAGTGTGATTAGTGACTCCTGGTTTGGCGTAACTTTGATTTGTTGAGATATCTAGGAAAACGTAATTAAATAGAATGTATGAATTCTATGTTTTGGGTTGCTCCTAGTAAATCACATTTTACCCTCAATCATATTGTGATGAAACACGTCTTGAACGTGTGGTTAAGATTGATCTCATTATTATCCTTCAAAAAATAAATCCCCTAAGTAAGTATGTGTTTTAAATGTCAGAGGAGAAAGGTCTTTTTTATCATTTAATAGCAGTTAAATCAAGTTTCAACGAGTCTAACGCCACGTACTTTCAATTATTACTATTGTATGATTAAATGACAATGATGTTCTACATTTGTTGTTCTACTCAGGGAGATTCTTCTAATGTTAACTGACGTGTATAACTTTGTATCCCACACTTGAAAGGTTTGTTCTTCTATTCATCATGATGATCATGACAGTGAAATATGATAGCGTCAGAAGGGTCCAGTAATTCTTTCTCTTATCTCCTCACCTTGTAGCTGTACCTTGTCACTACAGCCAATCAGTTGTGACATTTAGTTCCAATCATTTCCAGTGATTCTGAGGGAAAAAACTAGAGGGTACTTAGTGCAGGTTCGATATTATGAGGGAACTGATGTGACCTAGCAGCCACTCCCAGTAGCTGAGGGATCTTTGTGAAGGCCTGGGGTTCATTGTCAGCATGGCCTTACTATTACCATATACAAGCATTCATGACTTTGTCTCGCCTTTGTGTGTATCTCTTTTTTAAGGGACCTGCAGGAATTATTAAAGGCGTAGCATTGACAGGGCCTCTAAGTAGCTTGAGGGGTGTAAATCTCTTAGCCAAGTCAAGGCCAACATGCACACTCTGATCCCCAGTCCTATTCAGTGATAATGCACACTCTGATCCCCAGTCCTATTCAGTGATAATGTACATGTCAGTGGGGACATGCAATGATCCCGCACTTCTCCATGCTAAATGATCACTCTCTTTCTTCCCCTCTTTCTTTCATTTAACTAAATCCATTCCCCTAAAACTCACAGCAAATATTAACATGTTCCCAAACAATAGTCCACAGAAAGCATGAATCAGCAGACAATTCCCAATCCCAGGCACACAACAGGGGACTGTGTAGGGGAGGGGGGAGCTCTGTCGAAGCTTCCATCTTAAAAAATGCCAAACTCCGGAATAGGGGGGCTTTTGATCCTGGGAAAGCCAAAGCGAGTTGCGAGCAGTGCCGCACAACTCCGTGTCTCCAGACGGCCTGATTTGGGAACGCCGTGAAATCCGTGGCACCTCTCCTGCTTCTCCGGCTGAATCGGTGCCATATCTGTGATGGACTGAGGCAGGAGAAGGAGGCAGCCAGGGATGAATATGGCTTAATCTTTACCCAGGCCACATGTGTGTGTATGATAACATGGATGCTTTCTTCCTGTGCAGGGCAATACTCAGCCAGCTGCCAGGTTGCTGCTTCGCTGTGATATTTGCTCACACTAAAAAGAACTATTGCACCTAAGGAGGGGGTTAATGCATGTTTTTGGAAGAGGAGGCGCAAATGGTGGTAATTCCTGACACATTTCGAGAGACAGATAGGGTTGTCTTATGGCTACTGACAATATGTAAAAGCAACGACACATGCCGCTTTCTCCCGTCTAGGTCCTTATATCTGATTTGTGCAGATCACCTCACGAGGGGTTATTTTTGTACACAAGTGACGGTGTTGCCATAGATGCTCTTGTCAGTTAGAATAAATATGCCGTTTTAGTCTCGACACACGAGGGGAAATGCTACCTGCAGCGTAACACCCCAGCAGGATTCTATGGAGAATAAATGTAGGCCATGTTCTGTTCACCTTAAATCCTCTGAGTTCTCAGAATATAAACAAATGTGTACTCCTAAGCATGTATGGTGCATTAACAAAATACCTTTGTGTGTGTGTGTGTGTGTGTGTGTGTGTGTGTGTTTTGTGGTGTGTTCATGTGTGTGTGTGTGTGTGTGTGTGTGTGTGTGTGTGTGTGTGTGTGTGTGTGTGTGTGTGTGTTTTTGTGGTGTGTTCATGTGTGTGTGTGTGTGTGTGTGTGTGTGTGTGTGTGTGTGTGTGTGTGTGTGTGTGTGTTTGTGTGTGTGTTTGTGTGTGTTCATGTGTGTGTGTGTGTGTGTGTGTGTGTGTGTGTGTGTGTGTGTGTGTGTGTGTAACATCTTTCACCGCATACTTTCGCCTATATGCAGTATTCACTTAGACAGCTTTGTTTTAAAAAATGTAAACTGCCTCCCCATTCCCCGCCCTTTCCCACATCAAGCCCCCCCCCCACTCCCCACCCAGCAACAAAAGCCATTTATTATGATTGCATTACCATAAATGACTTTATAACATCTGCTTGTCAATAATTATCGTACAAATTCCCCTACCCTCTGACCCCTGGTTTGGATGAACCCCAGGTGTATGCCACAGTCAGGCTAATGAGTAGTGCGGAGCTAGCACATTGTCCCCACGTCACTGCACACAGCCACATAGCCACTTCAATTAAAACACAGTGTGGGCCTTAATATTAAGAGGAAATGAGGAATCATGAACTAATTGAAAACAACACATTCAAGAGATACTGTAGCTTCGGAACAAAAGACTAGGTAGGATATTTCATCTAATATTGCTCAAATACCTTACCAGTAACACATGGAAAGATGGTATGTATTGTATGTGATAGTTACAACAAGTGGATGTATGAGTATTATGTATTTTATTGATGTATTTTATTTAACCTTTATTTAACTAGGCAAGTCAGTTTAAGAACAAATTCTTATTTACAATGACGGCCTACCAAAAGGCAAAATGCCTCCTGCGGGGACAGGGGCTGGGATTAAAAAATAAATATATATATATATATATATACACTACCGTTCAAAGGTTTGGGGTCACTTAGAAATATCCTTGTTTTTGAAAGAAAAGCAAATTTTTTGTCCATTAAAATAACATCAAATTGATCAGAAATACAGTGTAGACATTGTTAATGTTGGAAATGACTGTTGTAGCTGGAATCGGCAGATTTTTTATGGAATATCTACATAGGTGTACAGAGGCTCATTATCAGCAACCATCACTCCTGTGTTCCAATGGCACTTTGTGTTAGCTAATCGAAGCGTATCATTTTAAAAGGCTAATTGATCATTAGAAACCCCTTTTGCAATTATGTTAGCACAGCTAAAAACTGTTGTCCTGATTAAAGAAGCAATAAAACTGGCCTTCTGTAGACTAGTGGAGTATCTGGAGCATCAGAATTTGTGGGTTCAATTACAGGCTCAAAATGGCTAGAAACAAAGAACTTTCTTCTGAAACTTGTCAGTTTATTCTTGTTCTGAGAAATGAAGGCCCATCAGAATGGGTGTTTCAATGTGAAGGATGGAGGCTGCAGTAGATGTCTCAGATAGGGGGGAGTGAGACCTAAGAGGGTTTAATAAATAAGCATCAACCAGTGAGTCTTGCGACGGGTATACAGAGATGACCAGTTTACAGAGGAGTAGAGAGTGCAGTGATGTGTCCTATAAGGAGCATTGGTGGCAAATCTGGCTGAATAGTAAATAACATCTTGCTGCACGAGAGCACCCTTACCTGCCGATCTATAAATGTCTCCGTAATCTAGCATGGTCATCAGAATCAGGGTTAATTTGGCAGCTGGGGTGAAAGAGGAGTAATTACGATAGAGGAAACCAAGTCAAGATTTAACTTTAGCCTGCAGCTTTTATATGTGCTGAGAGAAGGACAGTGCACCATCTGGTCATACTCCCAAGTACTTGTATGAGGTGACTACCTCAAGCTCTAAACCCTCAGAGTTAGTAATCACACCTGTGGGGTGAGGGGCATTCTTTTTACCAAACCACTTTACTTTTGTTTTGAACGTGTTCAGAACAAGGTTAATGGTAGAGAAAGCTTTTTGGACATTAATAAAGCTTTGTTGTAGAGCATTTAACACACATTTCAGGGAGGGGCCAGCTGAGTATAAAACTGTATCATCTGCATGTAAATGGATGAGAGAGCTTCCTGCCTGAGCTATTTTGTTGATCTAAATTGAGAAGAGTGTGGGGCTTAGGATTGAGCTTTGGGTTACTCCCTTGCCCTTGGTGACAGGCAGTGGCTGAGACAGCAGATTTTCTGACTTTATACACTGCACTCTTTGAGAGAGGTAGTTAGCAAAGCAGGCCAAAGACCCCTCAGAGACACCAATACTCCTTAGCCAGTCCACGAGAATGGAATCGTCTTCTGTATCAAAAGCTTTGGCCAAGCCAATAAAAATAACAACACAACATTGCTTAGAATCAAGGACAATGGTGACATCATTGAGGAGGTTGCAGTGACACATCCATAACTTGAGCGGAAACCAGATTGCATACCTGAGAGAATCCTATAGACATCAAGAAATCCAGTCAGTTGATTATTGACAGGTTTTTCCAACACTTGATAAACAGGGTAAAAGTAGTGTTTTAAATAAAAAACAGTGCTTGGATTTAGGATTTTATTAGTGTTCACTGGATGTATAACTATCATTTTCCAGACTCTATGTCATTATGAGAGCTAATAGCAAACATATTTTGGAAAAATACAATATCTGACAAAGTTTCAAAGCACAACAATGCTCACAATTAAAAAAAAAACATCTTTCAAATGCCTAAATAGTGCAAAGTGTGTCAATCTATTACCCAAGTCTCCCTAAACAGCAGTCTAGTTGCTTGACTAGACACCACGGCAATGTCAGATGCAGCACTAATTGAAAAGTTAATTATCTTTTTTAAGCCATCAGCTGTCATTTCGGCAGATCAGATTCTAGCACAGCCTCCTGGGACCAACTTTATTTTCTTCTTAATGGTTTGGGGCCTTCCATTTAGCCGTGTGGGAACATTTGGTCATTGAAAGTACCAGCATTGTTTAATTAAAGTCAAATTAAGAGAACTGTATTCAGAATTACATTTCTGTATAAATGATTGTCTAAAAAACTGGGTGCAACTTAGATAATCAAACTTTTCATTATCCTTCCCATCTCTCGAGGTGCATCTTGTCAGAATTTACCAGAATTGGACCCAGAAGCAGACCAGGACAAGGTGAGTATAAAGATGGTGAGTATTTATTAATCAATGAGAACGTGGAGGTAGATAGTTCCGGGTGGAGGAGCGGGCAGCGGAGGTGGGTTGATGGGAGTGGATAGGCTGATCCAATGGATAACAACACACTGGCGACGAGCAGACAGGGATGGGGTATGACAGGGATGGGGTATGACAGGGATGGGGTATGTCAGGGATGGGGTATGGGTTCCGGGTGAATGGCTGTAGACAAAACAAACGGCGGTAAATTAAAGCCAAGCAAGACGTACAAAACAATAAAACAAAACAAACTCTATAAACTGGAGGCTGGTTCGTGGGCACAACATACTGTTCATGGCTAACGATCCGGCAGGGAATGGATGTCAGGTCAGAGCTTTTGAAGGGGAGAGGTGATGATCAGGACAGGTGTGCAGATTACTGATGGGATACAGGTGCGGGTGAACATCATCTCCCAACAAGCTAATTCGCCCGGCAACCTGACAGGGTGCGTTCCAGGACACCGGAAACACACTCCAGGACAGAAACACAGGCAAACACAGACTCAGGAAGCGGAATTCGTGACACATCTGTTGTTTCGCTGACGCCTCTCTGCATCTTGTTGACGGCTCCCGAAACATAAATGAGAGGAAATCACCCAAAATGCACTGCATATCTCTTCAATGAATTTGTTTTTTTGCCATACCTTTTCCAAAACATGAAGTGAAATGGGTTGTGAGAACTTGTTTATCTCATTTCCTTGTAAAAAATGTAGCCCTGCATTGTATCACTACAAAGGAGGTTTAAGTCTAGAGAAGGTAACTGTCACTAAAGTGTTTGAATCAGTGGCTATTTGAAATTCCAGATGATTTAGGTTTGCAATCCATTTAGGTAAGTAAGGATTAAGCCATCACGATTACAAGGGTATAACAAAATGCATTCTGCCAAAGTTTGAGAGTGGTTTGGACCCAAAACTGCATTATTGAAATCTCATTACAGTGCATTGTGCATTGTAATATAATAATATATGCCATTTAGCAGACGCTTTTATCCAAAGCGACTTACAGTCATGTGTGCATACATTCTACGTATGGGTGGTCCCGGGGATTGAACCCACTACCCTGGCGTTACAAGCGCCATGCTCTACCAACTGAGCTACAGGACCACCTGTGTACAACATAAACTCACTGACTATTTCCTCCTGTTCTTATGGTTCACATCATGACTTTAGAGAGGCCTTGCATTGAAAAGTTGCATATTCCATCCCAAATGTTTTCTTGAGACAAATGCTTTTGTGTACCACCTTGCTTTCCGTAGTCACATTCCTTCTGAGGGTCAGCATCAGTGTAATTGATTCTGCTTCTTCATATTCCATTTGTTATTAGGGCCACATCGCTCTCCATGGGAACGCCTAATTGGTCTTCCCAGGTGGCCACTTGGAGAAACAGACAGAGTCAGTCTAGCAGTCACTCGCGTGTCCAGTGGGACAGCAGCTGATACAAAATGTACTTCATCTTGCAACTATTGGATTCTGCCAGTGTTGCGCTCATATTACGTTGTTGTGTTTTTTGTTTGTTTTGAGATCTGGATTCGTGTCAACCAATGTTCCCTCAAATTGTTTTCGCACTGAGTACATTTCTTCTGTGCAACTTCCAGCGCACGAGGCTGTACCCGCTTTAAATGACAGTTTCACCAGTGACCAAGTAGGCTACTGTGGCTATTTGATCACAATGTAGGCCAACCAAAGTGGCCTAACATCAAAACAATGGGGAAAATGCATCCCATAATAACATGGAAACAGCTGTTCTATCATTCAGCCTACAGTAGCAGCCAATGTGTGGTCTTCAATGTAGCCCTACATTCCATGAGACTTTTGAAAAGAACATGCGGGGCGTGACATTAACATGTTTATCCACTTGTCCTTCAGACAAGGAGGTGACTCAAAATGTTGTTGTGTTGTTTGATGCAAGGAACCACTTTACAAAACAAAATGCATTATTATTCCCATACCATTACGACAGAGAATCAGACAAATTATGTTAGCTCCCCTCTGCCTATTGGCTACTTAGTTTATTCAAGGATTTTTCAAAATGATGATGTAAAATCTCTTTACCTGACTCACATTTCAAAGTTTTGTGCTCTTGTAGGAAGCAATCACTCCCCTATTGCTGACTACAAATGATCTATAAGTGGGATAATAACTCACGAACTAGAAAAGGATATGAACAAAATAATATAGGCCTACTGCAGCTCTGATTGGTTATGCCGCACTGGTCTGTGTAGAGTGCAGGCTGAGTCGGGCTGAGTTGTGCAATAGAATCCTACTCCAATGTGTTCTGCCTACAACAAAATTACATAGTTTTGCATTCGGAGTCTTGCATAGTTCATTTTGTTTTCGGTATGTTGCATTTAAAGTGGATAATATTGCATTGATTCAATCACCATTGTCACAGCAAAGGGAAACATTAATGGTGTTAACTAACATAACTAAAATAATGTTAACTACTATCCTTGAACACAGAATGAATCCATGCAACATACTTTGGGATTTGTTAAGCACATATTTACTCCTGAACTTATTTAGGCATGCCAAAACAAAGGGTTTGAATACTTATTGACTCAAGACATTTCAGCTTTACATTTTTTATTCATTATAAAAAAAATTCTACAAACAAAATTCCTCTTTGACATTATTGCGTATTGTCTGTAGATTAGTGACACAAAATCGCAATTTAATATGTTTGAAATTCAAGCTGTAACACAACAGAATGTGGAAAAAGCAAAGGTGTGTGAATACTTTCTGAACACACTGTTGGCTCGTATTACTGAGCCAACTAGAAGGATGAAGTAAGAAGTTAACGTTAAATGGGGCCTTCCTCAGCTGGAGCAAAAAATTGGATACGAAGTTCTAATAATGACTTTTCTTTACAGTAGGCTACTGAGACAGACAGTGATGTGGCGCTCAGTGGTGAGGCGCTCAGTGGTGAGGCTGAGGCAGGCTGCAATCACTGAGGTATAATAAGAACTGGAGACTGCATCCAAGATGTCCAATTGTTGTTTTCAAAGCAATGTACTCACGTTCTCATATGCCGATTCATGGACCATGTATATGTGGGTTGACCAACATCACATGAGCCCTAGCATCACATCATCTAAAAACCTGACAGACCTTGGATGAATATAAAATGTGAATATCTTCAACTGTGAGTTATGAAGAACAAAAATAGGCCTCAGCGACTATTATTTGAACAATTCAATCGATGTTTTGTGCACGGAGGTGATGACTAAAGTGTCTTATTAGGGTTAGTATTGACTTGAACCTTTATTTAAATAGGAAAGTCAGTTAATAACAAATTCTTATTTACAATGACGGCCTAGGAAAAGTGGGTTAACTGCCTTGTTCAGGGGTAGAATGACAGATTTTTACCTTGTCAGCTCAGGGATTCGATCTAGCAGCATTTCAGTTACCTGTCCAAAGCTTTAACCACTAGGCTACCTGCCACCCCATTGGTATGTCAAATTTGACAGTAGATAGATTAATACTAATACTATCCAAATGTCAAAATGAACTCTGAAAATGACACCCCACCGCTTACAGTACCTATGGTATGACTCAACATATGAATTGAACAAATACTTTCAACTTTCCCATGCTTTGTTGTGGCAGTAATTCTTTTCAGAACGCCCTCAATTTACCTGAAGTACCTCAACACAATTTTTCCAGTACTTTTCTAGACCACAAAGAATTCAAGGTACAAAGACAAGTGAACTGAGAAACAGCCCAAAACGTTTCTGTTTATTCCTCACATGCCATTTTGTGTAAAATAGCATGGGTTTATTCCATGAAATCACATCAAGCAACACAAAATGAGAAGAGATGGGAAGTTGTTTTAGCATTTTTTGTTTTACATGAGATAGAGGTCTCAACAGTAACATGGGCTTGTGAAAGGTTTTCAGTACTATCTTTCTTCCCGACAATAAATATTGATTTGAAAATGAATGTACACATGTTTGGAGGATACAAGAAGAGCACATTTTATTAAAATGTATCAGAGTTTAAAATTACAATATCTGAATACAGAAATCACTGTGGGTCTCCATTGCCCAGCGTTAGTATGTCAGGGTTAAATAGTATTATCTGTTGTGATTAAGGACTGTGTAAAGGATACCTGATCTACCACTGAGACAGCCATGGGTGTCAATAGGGCTAATTAGCTCATTACACCGCTATTTAACTGTGCCATAATCATTCCATGTCATCATTTAAGCCTTGGTAGAGCATTGGGGCTCTTGAGGGCTGAAACCCCGCAACCTCTGAAATGATCTGAAATATGGAATACTTAAGTTTGAGTGACTGATTAACAAGTTTGTTTGAATAGCTTTTATGGACTTCTGTTTTTTCTTTCAGTGTTCCTTCCAGCAACACACCCTCACAAAGAAAATCACCCCCAAAAAAGTAATATGCGATGCTCATGGCTTTCTCATTGAATCTGTGGATTTTAAGGGCCACTTCTGTACTCAGAATTCTCCTCTCTATGGACTAATAGCACACGTTTGGGCAAAACATTGGACAGAAAAGTTTCAATGCAGTCACATTGATGTATTTATCAAACCTTTTACACCCCTCTCTTTTTGTCAACCTGCCACTTGCATAATTCCGTTGATTTAATTCAACATGTGATCTTCTCATATCCCACATATTCCATAGGACAGTCATGCCTTCACTGACAGTCTCTAGTTGAGGAGAAGGGGGATGACTTCAGGGCCTGAGTGCTGGCATGGTGTTGACCGTGCCTCTGTTCTCTGTGAAAGGAATGTGTTTGGTGTGGCATCAGCTCACTGCTGGCATCTAGGAAATGGGCTGCCACTCCCCCATCAAATGCCACCTTCACACACACACACACACACACACACACACACACACACACACACACACACACACACACACACACACACACACACACACACACACACACACACACACACACACACACACACACACACACACACACACACACACACACACACACACACACACACACAGAAACTGACCGTCACACTCAGCTTTCACCCCGTGCAGGGTAGTGATAGCAAGAGGAGGATGACTGAGGCTCCTTATCGACGCCAATCCAGATGAACCTAAAGACACGCTCCCCAATATCCCAAACTCACTCGCACTGTATTTGGCCACCATTAGCCATCTTTTAGCTTCAGCAGTTCTAAGGCAAGGGGGGACCCACTGCCAAGGTGCTCTCGTGATTTGCTGCATCTCCCTGGGCTACGGGGCCTGTGGGCTTACTGGCCCATGGAGACTTAAGCCCCAGCCTCCCAGGGGGCTCTCGGCCAACTGAAGCGCTTGGCATGGGCTGAACCACCCCACGGATCCTTCCCAGAGCAGTGGATGACTATAATACTATCCTTTCACCGAGGGCCATGTCAGTCACGTGTCATTTGAAAGGATGAAGGGAATGTGTGGAGCTGGCCTGCTGGAGAGAGGGAGTTCACCTGCCTTCACATCACATCCCTCTCTCATAGGGTTCCAGTCAATGATGGCTTAAAATGGACCCATACTTAACTCTAGAATAATTGCCATTTTGGTATTGAAGTGTATAATGTACCCATGTCATTAGTGAGGCCTGGTTCAGATTATAGTGCAACTGGCTTAGTTGACAGTTAAAGTCACATTACCAAGTACAATGAAAAGCACCTGTTATTTCTGAATCTAAATGCACTCACTGAATCAAAGGTAGTTATCAGCATTGAGTTTTCTTCGTTGTCTGCCTATTGCAGTAGCAACGGCTTTCTCCTTTGTGAGACTTAATATTCTTATAGATAATTACTTGGAGACATATATCATTTCATAAGAACTGTCACAAGTAACAAAATAATTCAACCGAGACTGCGCCACTTCAACACGAATATATCCAAGGAGTTACAAACACATTGAGGGATTACTGTCGTTTTTTATTTAGACATGTTGTTATTTTAATTCTCTCCGACTGCTTTGCCTTGATGGTTTTGATTAATATCTCTAGGAAGTGTTTGTGAGTAAGACGTATACCGCGATTCATCTGCAAAATAATCCAATCATTACCAGCTAATGACAGGGGGGTGAAAAATGACGCGTCTACACCGGCACTCCCCAGCATGCGCGATGGCCCAATAGACATGGTGGATGTGGGCCCCACCTGTCACAGCATTGCAGTAATTGCATTGTGGGTCCTCTCGCTCTCTCCTCTTGTCACTGTCTCCCTCCATCCTCTGCAGTTCAGCTGCACAGACAATACTGGCCTTAATGAAGTCGTCTGACGAGGTGGCAATTACAGACTTCTGTCGCCGTCACCGGGGGCAACCAGGAGCGGGGGGAGGTGCGTGCTGATGCCCTGAGGCCCTCCACACCCCCTGGTTGGGTTTAATAGGAGGGAGGAGGGAGGCTAAGCTGCTGTCAGAAGCAACTTGGAGCATAGAGGGATGTAGGGTTACTGTATGGGTAAACCAGAACAGGATAGTGTTAATGTGGAGATGGTGGGACTGAAGGACTCAGCAGGACCCAGTGCAATGATGTAACAATACGATCAGCTTGATACTGCTGTGTAAAACCTTCATCTTTGCATGTTGACTTAACACGTATGTGATATATAGTGCTTTGAAAATTGATTAAAATTGTTGTTTTTTCTCTGACCCAGCTAAATACCCCACAATCACTTTTTGTGAATGTATTGAAGATGAAATACAGAAATATCTTCTTGGTGCACTACCGTTCAAAAGTTTGGGGTCACTTAGAAATGTACTTGTTAATTAAAGAAAAGCACATTTTTTATCCATTAAAATAATATCAAATTGATCAGAAATACAGTGTAGACATTGTTAATGTTGTAAATTACTATTGTAGCTGGAAATGGCAGATTTTGTATGGAATATCTACATAGGCGTACAGAGGCCCATTATCAGCAACCATCACTCCTGTGTTCCAATGTCACATTGTGATAGCTAATCGAAGTTTATCATTTTAAAAGGCTAATTGATCATTAGAAACCCCTTTTGAAATTATGTTAGCACAGCTGAAAACTGTTGTCCTGATTAAAGAAGCAACAAAACTCCTTCTTAAGACTACTTGAGTATCTGGAGTATCAGAATTTGTGGGTTCGATTACAGGCTCAAAATGTCCAGAAACAAAAGACCTTTCTTCTGAACCAGTGGATGATTTTGCTTGTGCTTAGCACAATTCAATTTCTTTTTTATCCCGAAAAAATCCACAGTCCTTAATGATTGCAAGCATATCCATAACATGATGCAGCCACCACGATGCTTGGGAATATGTAGAGTGGTATTCAGTAATGTGTTTTATTGGATTTGTGTTCGGGACAAAAAGTAATACTGCTTTTCCACATTTCTTGCAGTATTACTTTAGTACCTTGTTGCAAACAGGATGCATGTTTTGGAATATTTGTATTTTGTACAGGCTACCTTCTTTTCGCTCTTTCAATTAAGTTAGCATTGTGGAGTAACTACAATATTGTTGATCCATCCTCAGTTTTCTCTTATCACAGCCATTCAACTCTGTAACTGTTTTAAAATCACCATTAACCTCATGGTGAAATCCCTAAGCGGTTTTATCCGCTTAGGGATAATATCTTCATTTATTTGGTCAGGCCAGGGTGTGGCATAGGTTTTTGTATGTGGTGTGTATGTATTGGGATTGTAGCTTAGTGGGGTGTTCTAGTTAGGTCTATGGCAGTCTGAAGTGGTTCTCAATCAAAGGCAGGTGTTTATCGTTGTCTCTGATTGGGAACCATATTTAGGCAGCCAATATTCTTTGATTGTTTCGTGGGTGATTGTCCTTAGTGTCTTTGTTCCTTGTTCTGTGTGTATGTGCACCAGTATTAGGCTGTTTCGGTTTTCATTACGTTTATTGTTTTGTAGTTTTTGTATTTAGATTCGTGTTACGTTTGTTCATTAAACATGGATCGCAATCTACACGCTGCATTTTGGTCCGACTCTCCTTCACACCTAGAAAACCGTGACAGAATCACCCACCACAAACGGACCAAGCAGCGTGTCAACAGGCAGGAGCAGCCCAAAGAGGAGATGCGTGAGAAGGATTTCTGGACATGGGAGGAAATCCTCGACGGGAGAGGACCCTGGGCTAAACCAGGGGAGTGTAGCCGCCCAAAGGTGCAGCAGGAGAAGAGGCAACAGGAGCAGCCCAAAGAGGAGTACAGTATGGACTATACTTCTTGGGAGGAGATAGACAGGTGGGCGGTCGACCCAGGGAGAGTACCGGAGCCCGCCTGGGATTCGATGGAGTAGTGCGCGGAAGGTTACAGGAGAATGAGGTTGGCGACGCAAGCACGCCAACGGACGGAAGCCCGAGAGTCAGCCCCAAAAATGTATTGGGGGGGGCTCACAGGGAGTAGGGCTATGCCAGGTAGGAGACCTGCGCATACTCCCTGTGCTTACCGGGGGGCTAGAGAGACCGGGCAGGCGAGCCAGGTAAGGTTGGGCAGGCTCGGTGCTCAAGAGCTCCAGTGCGCCTGCACGGTCCGGTCTATTCAGTACCACCTCCACACCCCAGTCCTCCGGTGGCAGCTCCCCGCACCAGGCTTCCTGTGCGTGTCCTCCGTCCAGTACCAGCACCACACATCAGGCCTACAGTGCGCCTCGCCTCTCCAGCGCTGTCGGAGCCTTTCTCCTCTCCTGCGCTGCCGGAGTCTCCCGCCTGTTCAGCGCAGCCAGAGCCTTCCTCCTCTACAGCGCTGCCAGAGTCTTCCGCCTGTTCAGCGCAGCCAGAGCCTTCCTCCTCTCCTGCGCTGCCGGAGTCTCCTGCCTGTTCAGCGCAGCCAGAGCCTTCCTCCTCTACAGCGCTGCCAGAGTCTCCCGCCTGTTCAGCGCAGCCAGAGCCTTCCTCCTCTCCTGCGCTGCCGGAGTCTCCTGCCTGTTCAGCGCAGCCAGAGCTGCCAGCCTGCATGGAGCAGCCAGAGCTGCCAGCCTGCATGGAGCAGCCAGAGCTGTCAGTCTGCATAGAGCAGCCAGAGCTGTCAGTCTGCATGGAGCAGCCAGAGCTGTCAGTCTGCAAGGAGCTGTCAGTCTGCATGGAGCAGCCCTGGTCAAAGTATTTTGTGTTTATCTTCATTTGTCTTTGTTCCTTGTTCTGTGTGTATGTGCACCAGTATTAGGCTGTTTTGGTTTTCATTACATTTATTGTTTTGTAGTTTTTGTATTTAGATTCGTGTTACGTTTGTTCATTAAACATGGATCGCAATCTACACGCTGCATTTTGGTCCGACTCTCCTTCACACCTAGAAAACCGTTACAGACGCCTGTATCTTTGAAGTGACTGGGAGTATTGATAGACCATCCAAAGTGTAATTAATAACTTCACCATGCTCAAATGGATATTCAATGTCTGCCTTTTGTATTTTTTTGAGGTAGTCATTCAAAACAATTAGCGTAAACATTATTATTGCATACAAGTGAGTCCATGCAACTTATTATGTGGCTTATAAAGCAATCTTTTACTCCTGAACTTATTTAGGCTTGCCATAACAAAGGGGTTGAATAATCATTGACTCTAGACATTTCAGCTTTTGTGTGTAGGCCAGTGACCCAAAAATCCAAATTGAATACATTTTAAATTCAGGCTGTAACACAACAAAATGAGGGAAAAAGTCAAGGGGTGTAAATACTTTCTGAAGGCTCTGTAAATACTATGTTATGGATCATTTAATACTACTTTGGCATTTCATGTTTCATGTTCTGTATGATTGTAGAGTACAACAGTCTGGCATAACGTATAATAAGGCAAAGTATGGAAGCGAAGAAATGACCTGCCACATAGTATTTATATCGCACAAGCCTTACGTGAACATGCAGCGACATTTAAAGGTTTTACACAGGTGTTTTACAGTTCCATCATTGCAATGAGCAAAGTATGGAAGCAAAGATAAAGCAAAGAAAGTATGGAAAGTAAGAATTGATTAACACGGATACCTTTTATTCTCTCAATTATTTATCTTCTAGGACAAATGTTAATTGAATCAGGCCTTAAATGCTAGGCTGAAGTGTTTTGATGACTTTAATGAAGCTGACACTTGCGACACGTTCACCCCCCCCCCTCCCCCCCATCACACCATCCCACCTCTGATTGGCTTCAGGTGTGCCCTGATGCTTACAGACATTGCCATGGTTACATCATGCATTCCACTCCTATATTATTATGTGGAATAACTTGACGTGGCTCCTCAACATAACCAAATAGTGTAAATATATCTCTCAGTACGTTCCACTCTCCTCACATCTCTACCCACACAGACGTCTTACTCTTCTCTCTCAAACAATTTGAGCGATGTGATACAATCCATGTCATCTGGAGTGTAGGCTACTTTATATTTAGTCAGATGTGACTTCACTTAATTGACGCTCTTACTGTCTCACATATTGACAAAATAAAAACAATGACATGTATGAAAGTAACTCTTGGTAATTGCATGAGTAAACTATTGGAAGACATATTGGCGACCTCATTACTTTGAATAGCGAGTCACCCAATAACGTACGAGGGCATATTACTTCATGCCCTGGCAGAAGTCAAGGTCCTCATTTTGTTCTGAGATAGGATAGGAAGACTATTGTTCAGAAAAAATCCAATGCCCTTGATATCTTGAGTTTAGCTGGCCCTTTAGTAATGAGTTCATTGTTAAACGACTTCAACAACCATATCCTGAGATGCAGGAGCAGAGAAAGTTCAAATTGTAACTCAATGTGCTCCCCTGTTACTTTTTGGAACTCTGTTCATTTGCAGAGATACTTCTGCCATTCTCAATACACTGTATGCAATTGCACTGTACTGTACTGCTACTGTACTGCTACTACTACTGTACTGTAAATCTTTATTCTTTACAGTAAGTAACACAGTCCAGTATGTGTTGGTAATTGGGAGTCAGTTGAATTGAGTGATGACTCATTTCCCCTCAATAGCAAGGGAAATTAGGTCACATGGTCAAGCAAAACTCCTGGCCATAGGCTTAAAGTACCCTACACTCAATGACTCACTCACACTCTCAGTAACTCACTCACAAAATATGACTCACTCACACACTCAGTGACTCACTCACACACTCATTGACTCCCTCACACTCAATGGCTCACACACTCTCAATGACTCACTCACACTCTCAGTAACTCACTCACAAAATATGACTCACTCACACACTCAGTGACTCACTCACACACTCATTGACTCCCTCACACTCAATGGCTCACACACTCTCAATGACTCACTCACAATATCAATGACTCACTCACACTCTCAATGACTCACTTACAATCTCAGTAACTCACTCACAGAATATGACTCACTCACACACTCAGTGACTCACTCACACACTCATTGACTCACTCACACTCAATGGCTCACACACTCTCAAGGACTCACTCACCCTTTCAATGACTCACTCACACTCAATGACTCACACACTCTCAAGGACTCACTCACACTCAATGACTCACACACTCTCAATGACTCACTCACAATATCAATGACTCACTCACACTCTCAATGACTCACTTACAATCTCAGTAACTCACTCACAGAATATGACTCACTCACACACTCAGTGACTCACTCACACACTCATTGACTCACTCACACTCAATGGCTCACACACTCTCAAGGACTCACTCACACTCTCAATGACTCACTCACCCTTTCAATGACTCACTCACCCTTTCAATGACTCACTCACACTCAATGACTCACACACTCTCAATGACTCACTCACAATATCAATGACTCACTTACAATCTCAGTAACTCACTCACAGAATATGACTCACTCACACACTCAGTGACTCACTCACACACTCATTGACTCACTCACACTCAATGGCTCACACACTCTCAAGGACTCACTCACACTCTCAATGACTCACTCACCCTTTCAATGACTCACTCACACTCAATGACTCACACACTCTCAAGGACTCACTCACACTCTCAATGACTCACTCACCCTTTCAATGACTCACTCACACTCAATGACTCACACACTCTCAAGGACTCACTCACACTCTCAATGACTCACTCACACACAATGACTCCAAACAAATCAAAATCATGACAGAGAGAAAATCTCCTTTGGTGTTCATCAGTCATTGATTGTCAGCATCCTTTGGGCCCACCCAACATATGTTTGACAAAATGAATGTAATTTGCCAGTCGCAAGTTTTCTTGTTAACAATATGAACATGGCTTGTTCTATCAATCCTTATCCATCGTTAGTTTTACAAAATCTGAAAAACTTCAGATACAGTAGGCTACATCCCAAGCATTTAATTCACAAATAGACACATTATCAACACACAAGCTCTCAAGCTCAGCGAGGAGCGTATTACTGTGGAATAGGTAGGACTACCATTAATAATGCCTAGCCAGGGGATGTGGCAACACTACTCCTCTCATGGCCGCTTCCTTATCAACAATTCAGTCGTGTGAGTTTGGATCTGTCTAATTACATTAGTTTAATTAAGCACGGCTAATAGACTCTCCTGGAAGATATGATGTCTTGCTGTGACTGGAGCGCCGTGCTGAGATGCATGTCAAACACACAGACAGGGGCATTGTGGGGACTCCAAATGTTTTGTATTGGCAGACATGTCAGACCAGGCAGCTCGGAGTGAAGGGCCGCAGGTTAGATAAAGTTCAACGACTAGGAGAGTTAATTAACGGAACTTACTGTCATTGTCTATGGCATGTTTCAGCATACTGTAAACTCAGCTTGTAGCCTACCAATAACTGAGCAAGTGAGTATTGACATGTAAATGGGATTGCAACAACTGAAAGATCATTGTTTTGTCTTGTTTTTCACTTACAGGAAGCATAAAGGTGACAGTAAGTATAGATTTAGCCTTGGAAGCCCAGGCTTCAACTAGAAGAGGTTTGGAAGGATGGTCTCACATGACTAATTTGAATGACATGGGAATGAAATGCACTGTTGAATGTTCTGTTATTACAACACCTCTCTGACTGAGTGTGTAGCCATACACTTGTGGCGGAAGTTAGCCAACGGCTACAGAGTTGGACCTGTGGCCAAAAGGTAGCAGGTATGAAACCCAGTCCAGGCGCTGGAAAAAAACGGTCGGAATTGATCTGGCAACTGAAGGGCTGCTGGGTTATAATAATAATAATATAATAATATATGCCATTTAGCAGACGCTTTTATCCAAAGCGACTTACAGTCATGTGTGCATACATTCTACGTATGGGTGGTCCCGGGAATCGAACCCACTACCCTGGCGCTACAAGCACCATGCTCTACCAACTGAGCTACTATAGGAGTTACAGGAGTTCACATCCTCAAGACATTCCCCTATCGTTAACCCCACAACATGCTCTGCACTGCAGCTTGACGCTGTGCTCATGTCACCTGTATACGTGATATCTAGGGGGTGGGGGGGAGAACAGAGCGGAAGACACATTTCTGTTGTTCGCTGTAACTAATGGACAATAAATTGTATTTGATACACTTTACTGACATTTAGCAGCCATTAACAACCAGTGGGTAAACAGACGTGATAAATACTTTTACTGAGAACCTAGGACTGCGAACCTGACTGACTGACACACCATTAGTGCAGTAGGCATATTAGGCATGTGCAGTTTGGATAGGGCCTCTGTGGGTCAGCTTACTGTTCTGCTTGGTTCTCCTCTTCAGAGTCCTCCCTGACTGAGCACAGCAGCATCTTGAGGGAGCAGATGAATGAGGATGAATAGCATCATCTGGGCTGTGAGCATGTTTAACACAGCAGAACACATCCAGTTAGACATTATGGTCCCATTGCCACATACAGAATTGGGGAAAGGTAGAGGCTACAAAGAAGGGAGGGTATTGGGGGATTGAGTTCACATTCCCTCTTTGATTTGTAAGGGGTGAAAATAGAGTTCGGCCCTTTGAAATAGTGAAGTTATCAGTAAACAACATGAAATGCTGGAAAACACAAGTAGATGACAAGTGCTAGTTTGGATTCCTCGGGAATTCATGTTAAGCATAAAAGGTGATGAGAAGTTAATTATGAAAGAGAGTAACTCAAGCGAGCAGTAAACAGTAACCGCAAAATCAAAACAATAAAACACATTCCAGATTTAGACGAGACGTCTGACTCGTGGCTCAAGGCATATTTTTTAGACAAATTACATTCAGTAGAAAATAGTCTGTAATTAAAATAGACCCACTTGGTGGAAATGCAATGATGTCTTGCTATTAAGTTGGTTGGAAACATTAATTCTGGAGTGTTGAACCCTTGTAATCTTAAAAGTACTGTTTACCGTCTTCAGAAAAACACAGACAATTAAAATGTTTCATGGACCCAGCCCATGGTGTTGCTTGATCATGATTTGTGTTAACTTCCCTTCTCACATCTCTGTTATTTTTAACCATATTCGTAGCAAGAGAGGTCTCCATGTTACTATAGCTCAGTGCAGAATAGTTGATGATATGCATTATCATTGCTATTTGGAATATACGTAATACTTCTCCAATACTCACAACTATCAAAGTGTAATGTCTCTATAGAGATAGTTATTATACAGTTATTACAGTTTCAAACATATTACCATTACATTTAGCAGTTTTGTAAAGTTAATGTGTGGTTTTTGGTCAATGAGATGAAAAGCAAAATAATTGTATAAAATGTCCCCAAACTGATCAGTGAGAAATCAGGATTATGGGGAGAAAAGGTCATCACTTTTCTGCTTCCGTCCTCTGAGTTCTGTCATCTGTCTGATGCCAACGTCATAGTAGTCCCCCTTGTGGCCAAAGTGGGAAAAACATATCAGTGCTTCAGCAACTAATCAAGTTGAGGATAGCCTACATTTGAGTAAATACTTACATTGTTTGTTATCCATATCTTAAAATTCTACTGAGGCAAATTACAAACTTAAACATAAAATAACAGTCATAAACGTAAACTCCGAATCCCTTTAACTGTAACTTTGGAACCCACTTCATTCTCCCATGAGAGTGCAGTAAATGTGCGTGCAATCGTGAATCATATGGAGAAACTGATGTTTTAAATGTAGGTTTCAGATATAACTCATCATGAAACCAAAATGGCTTTTGTGGATTTACAAACCCACAACAAAAACACCTTTCTGAGAAGTATTTCTTCCTGTGCCTTACAATAAACCTGCATCCATATATATATATATATCCTGCAACCAGTTGAAATAGTTAACATTACACTCAATCTTAATTGTTACAAAGTAGTAGGCCTACCAGTAAAGTCATTGTTATGATACAACTCGTTCTGTGATTTTGGTTTAGTTCTTTATGTTGAGCTGCAGCCACTGGTAGCTCTGTGTACACGTTCAAATAATAAATCAAAGATCAAATTGTCAATCACTTAGTCCAGACAATGTATTCTACACTCACGCACGCACGCACGCACACACACACACACAGACACACACGAGAGAGAGAGAGAACATTCTGTAACTATCATATAGGACTATATAGGACTATCATATAGGATTAAAAAACAGTCCTCATTACATCATCCTAGAAGTACCTTTAGCCTTATTCCAAAAATGTATTAGATAACAGATTCTGAGGAAAAAGCAATTATACAATGAAATGACCACATCTTCTTGCCCATAGGCTACATAGTTTGGTCATGTTATACAACCACTCTGTTCCTTTGAATGTTTACAAATGCATTCCGTTTGCAGTGCGTGGCCATCATTGACGAGTCTTTCGATCACTCATTTTTAAGTCACATTATGAAACATACCAAAGTTACCTACATGTATTTACCTATGCTTTACAAAGTATTACGCCCGTTTTCACATTGGCAAAATGTTTTCAACTCACTGCATTTATATTTTCAACCCACCCCTTACTATATTTATACATGTGAAACTATAGGATTTAGCTAAACTCATCTAAATTGTTTTACTATAAATTTGAGAAAACCTCTCATATAGACTGCAATGAACTTTTAGCAAATTAAATACACGTACATTTTCTTTTTTTCTCAACACCTATCCCTCCAACCGCATTTTGTTAAATTGTTAACACATTTTCAAACAGGCATAATCCAATAACCTAATAGAGTAAAATTAGATAGAAAATCTAATTCAGTATTTTATTAGCTTTGGACTAATAAAGCCTTATAGGTGGCACTCTATCGACCACAAGACGATTTTCAATTCGATTGTGCCATACAGCAGCCATCAATGCGCAATTTTCGGCTACTGTATGGCTGAAGCAACAGCTTGTTACCTTAAGTGATTTAAATGGTAGGTATAGAATACCAAAGGCATTTTTCTTACATAGAAAGTAGGCTATATTATTTATATGTTATTATTGTTATTTTTTACATTATATTCGTTGTAAATGTAATTACTGTTATTTTTAAATGTGTGTGTGTGTGTGTGTGTGTGTGTGTGTGTGTGTGTGTGTGTGTGTGTGTGTGTGTGTGTGTGTGTGTGTGTGTGTGTGTGTGTGTGTGTGTGTGTGTGTGTGTGTGTGTGTGTGTTATCTTTGCAATGCAAAAGCCTTTCAACAAGTTTGTCTCGTATAGCAGTTTTTATTATCTTTTCAACAGACATTGATGGAAATGAAACAATGAAGTGGTTATTTTATCGCTTGTTTGGTTAACCATGGATGAAATGTTAAGCTATGATAACCGGTGCTGTAATTGATTTGATACTTGATGTTGTGCTCTGAGACCAGGTTGGATACCAACACTACAAACCACTGCCTAGGAAGCCTCTATAGTTTTATATTATCCGGCAGGACCAATTTGAGAGTTTGGACAATATAATGATCCGTTTGCCGTGCACCATTGTTAGAAAAAATAGGCTATGCGCACCCTCAAACAAATGTATCTTATGAACATGCAATGTTTTATATTATCAGTCGTTTTTCTTGACACCCAAACATGTGGCGTATAGATATGAAAATGAATGAGTGTGAACGCTCTCCTGGCAGTCGGCTCCTATCTGCTACTCCCGCGTCGAGCTCCCTGGAGACCTTGGAGAGCGCACCAGGAGAAGAGCGTTGTAAAAACCAAAGTGGGGCACGAGACAAGCTGCGCCACAGCTGGCAAATCATCGATTTGAGCATCAGAAACGGGGAGGGGCGGTTCGTTTACCTGCCACCCTTTCAAAGAAACCCTCCTCTCATGCCGAGTCTCAAATCTAGCACACTCGCGCAGCACACGTTGCTCGCATTTGCGCTCAATCCTGGCTCTCCGAAGTTCAGCTTTGCGCAGTCTTTGCGAGTGCAGTTTTGACGGCTCGTGTGTCCCTCTCAACCGTAGGAATTTCCTGAGCAGTTTTGGATCCGTCAAGGTGGAGCAGACTATATTAGAATTCTGAACTTTTGATGGAAAACAAGAGTCTTCACCGTAACTGCTAACTTTGAAGGTATTGTGACATTTTCTCCTGAATTCATTTTTTCTCTCTTTCAATTCAACAGAACCTGCTTATTTTTTGCTATTTGCTATTTTGTAGGCTACCGACAGACTGGAATGTCCACCTATTTTAAAAATGCAACGTTAGGTGTGATCCTTGAATGAACGGAAGTAGACTTTACAGTAAGCATTTACGTCAGTTGACCAACAGTTTTCAGGCCCTTCTCGATAACCGACTAAAGGCCAAAATGCATCTGAATATAGGCACATTTATGTCTTCTATTTAGAGAAGACAATCTCTACGTTCTGAGTGCATGATTTATGATAGGCTATAGATGTAATGTTAGAATAGGCTATAATATGTAAATGTCTATACTTTTGTGTCGCGTTTAGTTGAGTTGTAAATAATAACTCGGCATATTCCAGACTTAATAGCCACCCATGAATGAGGTTAAACCGATTCATGTATATTGCGCATCTTGAGGGAACGCACCAACTCTGTGCTTCTTTATCTTTTCAGTTCCGTGATGTAGCCTATAGGCTACCTGCAGACTTGGCTAGAAAAATGCATTACATGACCAGTATTTGTTTTGAGTGATGTCTTGGAATAACCACAATAGAAAAACATTATAGTCACCTTTATTGTTATACAACTGTATATAGGCATAGATAACAGTGTCTTTGACAAAATATTTTTTTTTTGTCGCGCCAATTGTTTGACATGCTGTTAGATTAAGTATATACATTCTGAACGTGACAGTATGCATCGCGTGTTAATAACAAGTAGGCTAAGTAGTCTGTTACCCTGTACCAACAGGCCATGATTGCCCCCCCCCCCCTTTTTTTGCCAATAGGTGTTTTATGAAGTCAAGTGATAATCGTTCAAACTTGAGTCTATGCTTATTTTAAGACAGAACTCACACATTCCAATTAATCCATATAGTTTAAGATAGTTATCCAGATAACTTTATATTTTCCAGGATTCAAACAATAGGTGAGTTTTAATAGTCAGAGAACATAGTTATTATACCGTACTACTTATATATCTAACGCTGCACTTTATTGAGAATGGCTTTATAATTGCTTCATAATCAAATGCCTTGTAGCCTAATGGAACTCAAATAATAAATTAAGAAATCAAGTGGATTGCGAACATATTGAATATCCCCTTTTGCAATGGTTGAGTTGACAACATGTATTGCAGCTGATAGTGAGCATATTGGGTAAAAGTAGTAATGATGGCCTTGAGTTTTTGTCTAATTGAGGTTTTTGTAATTTTGCTGATCAGGTGTTTCCATTAAGATCCAGGTGAGTGTGTGTGTAAGGGCAGTTATGGGAAGTTGTAGTGTGCCATTGTGAGATTGTGTGGGCATAGTTGTGTTGTGGTTTTGTTCAGGTTCGACAGTCTCTTTCATATATCTCAGTACGGCTTGGATTCTTGACAAGCCATAATCACTAGCATTGCTGCTGACAAAGATGAATCTGATCTAATTCACTGATCACCAATAGGTAATCAAACTGTCTATTGTCTCAGCCCTGAAAAATGTTATCGTGTCTTTATATCAGCTAATATTAGTAAAATAATGCTAATTGGAAAACATGTATTTATTAAAACAATTATTCCATAGTTACATTTGAAGTAATCTTATAGTTAGGTTGTAAGTATTCTTTTAAAGGAGCAAATATAATATAATATTTCTAACTAGCCTACTAAGCCTATGCAATATGTTATAGAAGAAGTTGATTAGACTAAACTAGAGCGTAAACATTTTGCTTTCCACTGCTGACTGTGTTATAGTCCTGTACGCTGAGAGTCTGATAGTCCTGTATGCTGAGTGCTGAGAGTGTGATAGTCCTGTATGCTGAGAGTGTGATAGTCCTGTATGCTGAGAGTGTGATAGTCCTGTATGCTGAGAGTCTGATAGTCCTGTATGCTGAGAGTGTGATAGTCCTGTATGCTGAGAGTGTGATAGTCCTGTATGCTGAGAGTGTGATAGTCCTTTATGCTGAGAGTGTGATAGTCCTGTATGCTGAGAGTGTGATAGTCCTGTATGCTGATAGTGTGGTAGTCCTGTATGCTGAGAGTGTGGTAGTCCTGTATGCTGAGAGTGTGATAGTCCTTTATGCTGAGAGTGTGATAGTCCTGTAAGCTGAGAGTGTGATAGTCCTTTATGCTGAGAGTGTGATAGTCCTGTATGCTGAGAGTGTGATAGTCCTGTATGCTGAGAGTGTGATAGTCCTGTATGCTGAGAGTGTGGTAGTCCTGTATGCTGAGAGTGTGATAGTCCTGTATGCTGAGAGTGTGATAGTCCTTTATGCTGAGAGTGTGATAGTCCTGTATGCTGAGAGTCTGATAGTCCTGTATGCTGAGAGTGTGATAGTCCTGTATGCTGAGAGTGTGATAGTCCTGTATGCTGAGAGTGTGATAGTCCTGTATGCTGAGAGTGTGATAGTCCTGTATGCTGATAGTGTGGTAGTCCTGTATGCTGAGAGTGTGATAGTCCTGTATGCTGAGAGTGTGATAGTCCTGTATGCTGAGAGTGTGATAGTCCTGTATGCTGAGAGTGTGATAGTCCTGTATGCTGAGAGTGTGATAGTCCTGTATGCTGAGAGTGTGATAGTCCTGTATGCTGATAGTGTGATAGTCCTGTATGCTGAGAGTGTGATAGTCCTGTATGCTGAGAGTGTGATAGTCCTGTATGGTGAGAGTGTGATAGTCCTGTATGCTGAGAGTGTGATAGTCCTTTATGCTGAGAGTGTGATAGTCCTGTATGCTGAGAGTGTGATAGTCCTGTATGCTGAGAGTGTGATAGTCCTGTATGCTGAGAGTGTGATAGTCCTGTATGCTGAGAGTGTGATAGTCCTGTATGCTGAGAGTGTGATAGTCCTGTATGCTGAGAGTGTGGTAGTCCTGTATGCAGAGAGTGTGATAGTCCTGTATGCTGAGAGTGTGATAGTCCTGTATGCTGAGAGTGTGATAGTCCTGTATGCTGAGCGTGTGATAGTCCTGTATGCTGAGAGTGTGGTAGTCCTGTATGCAGAGAGTGTGATAGTCCTGTATGCTGAGAGTGTGATAGTCCTGTATGCTGAGAGTGTGATAGTCCTGTATGCTGAGAGTGTGATAGTCCTGTATGCTGAGAGTGTGATAGTCCTGTATGCTGAGAGTGTGATAGTCCTGTATGCTGAGAGTGTGATAGTCCTGTATGCTGAGAGTGTGATAGTCCTGTATGCTGAGAGTGTGGTAGTCCTGTATGCTGAGAGTGTGATAGTCCTGTATGCTGAGCGTGTGATAGTCCTGTATGCTGAGAGTGTGATAGTCCTGTATGCTGAGAGTGTGATAGTCCTGTATGCTGAGAGTGTGATAGTCCTGTATGCTGAGAGTGTGATAGTCCTGTATGCTGAGAGTGTGATAGTCCTGTATGCTGAGAGTGTGATAGTCCTGTATGCTGAGAGTGTGATAGTCCTGTATGCTGAGCGTGTGATAGTCCTGTAAGCTGAGCGTGTGATAGTCCTGTATGCTGAGAGTGTGATAGTCCTGTATGCTGAGAGTGTGATAGTCCTGTATGCTGAGCGTGTGATAGTCCTGTAAGCTGAGTGTGTGATAGTCCTGCCATTAGTAGTGCTCATGCATTTTTTAAGATGTCAAAGTGGCACAAGCTGGAGGAAACCAGGTTATGGTTTTAATAGAGGTGATTGTATCTTGTCAAATCTCTCACTGTTTGAGGAGCTGTTGTGGTTAATCTGGTCACTATTTCACAGAACAATGTCACAGCCCTTTTCCTGTTTGAGCGACCGTGTCACTTCTTGTAAGTCCTGTTTAAGATGAAAGACTGAACGTTGAACGTTGAGCGCTGCTGTTAGCCCTCTCAGTCTCACTTTCTGCTTACTAAAACCAGTCTTAACACTTAGCTAGCCGTTGTGAAAGTGGCACAAACACACACACACACACACACACACACACACACACACACACACACACACACACACACACACACACACACACACACACACACACACACACACACACACACACACACACACACACACACACACACACACACACACACACACACACACACACACACACACTCCTTGATCTTTTACCCAAATCTGTTACTTAACCTTATTTGACAGGAACGACACAAGTCAGATGGCGAGCACAGTGCTAACAGTCCAGATACCTAACAGGACACAGATCCAATAGTCATGCTCAGAAGAAGCCTATCATTGTGCCGTAACTGTTTCATGTTCACATACCCTTTTGCAAAGTCCTATGACATGTAATAATGACCATAAGGCGATCAATTATCAAGAATAAAAGCAGAAGAAATACCAAGACATTTAACTGCCTGTCTTTGCCTATAGATGTTTTTGAGGTTATCAAAAGTCGGGTTACATTTGTCAGTGCACCAAAATGAAAGTAGCGCACGTCTTTGTTATTGACTGCTCTGTAATAGCAGGAAATCAACCTACTGTTTGAGAACGGTTAGACACATACCTAGGGGATCTCTCCCTCTCCTCTCCACCCTACTCATCTTGGTGGCACTTTTGCCTCACATCGCCAATAATTGCCACCTCATTTGTCAGCATACGGGAGAAGATTCTGAGGGAGCGGAGGCTTTGCAGGCTCAGCTGATAGTTGGCTGCTGCTCTTAACATACAGTACAGAAGACAGGAGTAGGGTGTGCAACTCATAGTGCTCTTTCAGAAGAGGTCCTCACAGCCATTGAACAGAAGTTGTGGTAAGGGATATAGGGTTGGAAGAACATAGTAATAGATACTAACGTACATAATAGGTGGGCGAGAGGAAACAACCTCTTCAGTTCATGTCCTGACCCTAAGAGACCAATTAGGCAGTACAGTACATCATAGAGGTTTCCTCTTTGCTACTGAGGTGGAACTTCTCCTCAAGAACACATGATGAAGGCTCAATGACACTCAACAACACTGACACTTGAAATGATTCACTCAAGCTTCTTGCAGTTGTAGCTTGTTTTTGAAGAAGAAAAAAAGATGTGGACTCTAAATGGTTAGGGTGTAGCTAACCGAGTCTGGGGCTTGTTCAAAATACCTCCTACGAAGATCTCTACATTATTACAATTCATACAGCCAAGTACTTGGAGAGTTTCGAGTTGGGTTGTGTCTCGGTGTGCTGAGACTGATATCTAGGGTAAAACCATTAATCGTCTTTACCACCCTCGATAATTAGCACTGTAGAAATAACAGCTCAGCAAACAGTGAAATTATACCTGTGGTAGGGAGCAGAGTAAATACCTGTTTAGCTGCCAGCAAATGCATTTATTAGACTGTCGCCAGTAAATAAGAGGCCTGTCTCGTTTTTTGATGTGTGGCTCTTTGGGGATTCCACCTCCTCTGAAATAGGTCTGTTATGATTGCTAATAGAGAACAAAGGTAACAATGAATCTGAGACGTTTTGATGACATGCTGCAACCAGTTTTGGTAAAAGGTCTTTGTCTTAATAGGGATTGTTTACACATTCCAGGGCTCAGTGTCAAAAATGTAAAAAGGCCTGACAATTACAGACATACCACCCTGGATGCGTGCTTGTATGCAACTGCAGTTACAGCACATTTTGCCATGATCTGAGACTCCTTTAAAAGGGGGATATGTTGCCCCAGCATGTTGAAAACAATTTACTTTGGCATATGCTTTGCATACTGTTGATCCAGATTCCTTGGCTTAACGATAAAAGCTTGCATTGTTTCTGGTCCTCACAATCAGCACTGTTCGGTTAAACGGGGAGCCTGTCTTTCCACAGAGATAAATAACCAAAGTCTGTCATGTCGTTTCTGTCACGGTTTGGCAAAATGACATTTCTGTAAAAAATATTGAATTGTTTGCATGCTTCACGGCACCATAACAAACACATTTTAAAATGCATGTTGACTGATACCTTGAACTTTTTATAATTCAAAGCACCTTATTTCAGGCCCAACATATGTTTTGATTTCTTGAAAAAAATGCGATTGTGTTTTATTTTTATGCTTGTCATTATCCGATCTGTGTAGGTTTTCCTGAATCCTTTGTTCAGATAATTCAACAAAAAAGGAACCGAGTGCTTTGGTGGAATTTGCCTCCTGCTAAGATCAGGTTGTTAATACCCACCCACATACTCCGATGAAACATTTTCAACCGATACTGTATTCTCTTGTACACACAAACACAACCTCAACCATCCCCTTGTCAAATGTTTTGTACAGTGGTGGATGATGAATCCTTTGACTGCAGATTAAATGTGCAGAGGAAAATATGTAGATAAAACTGCATTGACAAGTTTGCATTCCTTATCCAATGCTCCCACCCAGGCCTATGGAATGGTTTGCTCAGTAGCCTGTCTGTGTACTGGGCATAGTAAACATTTGTATCACCTGCCCACATTCACTTAACCCTCTTAAGAGTTCTCCTGCACCAACAATAGTTTTGTCCTTTCGTATATCCTCCACAGCAGAGTATATGGCATCCTTTGCACCATCTTTAGCCTCCCCCTCACTGTGTAGCTTAACAACAAAGTGTGGACAAAGCCATCTTCAGTGTTGCTTTCCGAAACACACAACCCTGTCTCTCTAGCTATTAATTGTTGATGTGTTGCAATCCACGAGGCAGAAATTAGAGTTCTAATTATTCAGTCATGTGATGAGCACTGGCCCTGCAACCAGTGACAGAAAAGTCATTTCCAAGGCCCTGAAACTGATGCTAGTTGATTGTTCTATGACTAATTTGTTTTATAATTCAATAAAAGTGAAGGGGGATCAACAAGCCGATACAGGGTCCTCTCACCAGCCTTGGGGACACAATCATTTGTTTTGAATCATTAATAAAGATTCCTGTGGGCCAGCTCTGGCCCTGTGTTAATCATGGCCCGGTCGTCGTCGTGGCACCACTGTCGCTACGGCTGCTGTGGCTCGGGACAGTGTTCTTGACCTTATGATGCATATAGGCCCAGACAGACACAGAGCCGAGACCAGCTCACTCTCGGATACTGAGAAACCTGTGTTTCCGTGTGTGGGGGGACAGTGCACACCACACATCGTCCTAGCGGTGGGCGTCAGAGGTCCGTTCCTGTGAGGCAAAATAGTATATTTTGCAAAAGCGTGCGGCTTCTCAAAATCGCCACCATCTCATTTCTGTTACTCTTTGATGCCGGCGTCTACGACTTGACGCATACCGTGAGGCCTGTTCAGAGGAAAGTGAAAAGGTCTTCCAGTAAGTGGGCGGGGGCGTCGTCCGGTTCTACTTTGGACATTGGTGTTCATTTGAATCTCACTCTCCTTCTCCGACGATGACACAACAATGCCAAATCAGAAACCTTCTTTCACTTTTAATTCAAAAACATACTGACTATGAGGGTCTAATAGAGAGCCTACAACTCGTTCAGTTTAAAGAACACTATCCAGGTCGCAATTGTAAATGAGAACTTGTTCTCAACTTGCCTACCTGGTTAAATAAAGGTGAAATAAAAAATAAAAATAAATTGCTGATATGAAATATCTTGCACATTCAGGTTCACTGCTTAACGACTGAGTACTCAAAGGATCTGTCTGTTTCTCACTAATGTCTTTTTAGTAATAGTTTATTTGTATATGTGGCACGCCATGCAGTACTGCTGGAAATGTCCCTTCAATTAAAACAATTTGCACCGGACATTGGTTTGCTGTCTACACACTCTCAATGCAAACACATTCTTGCAAATACCTACTACTGTATAAACAATACCTCATTAGTGGAGAGGGAATTTGTGCATGTACTATAATAATGTTTTGACACATTCACACCAATATTAATAATACACATATGATTGAATTCCTCATTGGCTTATTAGTGCCTTCTTATTGTATGTGCTTTCATATTTCCCAGATCCTACACAGTAAACTGAGGTCTGCACTGACAGCATTACCCCATGCTGTGAGTATTCACACACTGCTAAGAAGCAGACAGACTCAATTGTATTAGATAATCCAAATAATCATATTAATGCCCATTAAAGTGGTGAGCATGAAGACATCACAACACCTACATACTGTGTGTGATGACGTGCTCGACGTCTGGGACAACAAAGAAGCCGCGTCGTCCGAGACGCTAAGCCAACATTGCAGCGTTCGCTCATGCCACTTTCTTTCGCAGGATGTTAAAGAGTAGATTATAAACGGGTTGTTAAAACTGACCTCGTACTTCATTTCTCTCCATTATTTAACAAGGGACTTCATGAATATTTGATGTGATGGTATAGTGAGGGTCAAAGAAGGGGCTACAATATGGCAATAACTGTAAGGTTATATAATATGGTGGTGCAAAAGATGGCAAAGCTGACAGCACACTAGAAGGGATCATGAGTAGGTGTTGTAAAATATTGTAACTAAATCATATGGCTCAAGTATTACACTGTTTAACAGAGGTATATCTTTAAAGACATTCATTGAGTTGACATCGTATATTTTATTGAAGATGTGAATGTCAAACCACTGCTTCATAATAAGGAGCTCAGCTATAACATCACCCATCTCTTACAAACATGTAATAACAGATATGCCTTGGCCCTGGTAAATCTATCACAATAGTGTGTTTGTAATCAGCTGGTATTGATAGAGGCCTTTCAGTGTGAAAAATATTTTTTTCTCTCTGATACAAAAACCTATATGTTAATTGATAATCAGTACTGTTGATTCAGTGGTGCAGTCAGTGCAAATCTGTGCCCTTCTGGATGTCAGAGGGTTTTCACAGCCATGTTTGTGCCAAAGTCGCTGGCAGTGGCAGCACCTGTTGGCAGTGCCAGAACCTGGCTGGCAGGGTTATCAATGCTCTCTGATGGTCTCCCACAATCACAGTGGAAATGACAGCGGCTGCTTGCGTCACGGCAGATAACAATTTGCCCGACTACAGCTCGCATTCGCTGTTATTTCTATCTCCATGCCCACTCTGACAGATATGAAAACGTACACCCAACCAAATGTACAGAAAGTGTCATGTGTTGTGATAATAAACATCTGATGTATTTGGCTTTGAATATTCCCAATGTGTTAAATAAAACCTTGACCCTGCTATTACAGGTGATATCATGTGAAATGAGCAACGGATTTGACCCAAAAACATTGATAGTTGTTCTTGTACATTTTACTACATCAACAGCAGTAACACTGTAATAACATAGTAATAGCCCCAGAATATCGCCTTTTCCTTTTCATCTCTATTATCATGCACCTTACTTGATTAAAACAAAGTAATACTGCAGTACTCTGTTGATGAATGCAGTATGAATTTAGCAGTTTAGACCGTTTTTACATCTCTGTACAACCCAACATTTTATAGATAGGCTACTAAGTTTATTGAATTGTGACATACACCTGACTAGTTTGAACCTCAGACAGTAAAGTTTTAACATTGGAGTATACAGTATGGGTTTCCAGTGACAGGCCACAGACATGGGACAGCATCACGTATCGGCAGCACAGACTCACTGCTTTGAAAGTGACTGACATTCAGTTAGGTGTTGTTGTTTACTCAAGGCAGTGTTCTACCTCAACTTGATACCGCTGAATCTTACCTTGCTCTGTTTACTTCCGGCTCCAAAGTTTTTCAGCAATACATTCATTTTGAATACAATGACTCGGGTGCTCTTTCTATCAAAAAACATCAAACACTCACATTTGTATACGATAAAGAGGTTATCTGCTGGGTCAATCCTTACAAATCTTGAACACCATAAAGTAACACCTTCTTGGCTTAAAATGCCGTAAACAGGTATTAACTAAGAGTTTCCCTGAGCTCAAGATGTCTCATCTCTAGGAATCATTTCTCAGAAATTTAAGAGAAACCCTCTTTTGAAGAGTTGGACTTTTTATGACAAATCTTTTCCCCTCAGATATCTCCTTCTGCTCGCCTCTATGTGTGTTATTGACAAAACAACAGGTTTTTTTTGTGTGGGAGGAGATTTATGATTTGGCTTAACATTTCTGGGAGCTATAGGCCATACCATGGTTTATGACTAAATACTACAATATATATACACAACATTTTGTTTCTATATGCAGCATTTCCTCTGTGTTTTACCAAAGAGGTAGGCAATCACTGCATATTTAGAGTTTGTGTTTATGGTTTGCAAGGTATTAATGCATCCTGTTTTGGTTGGTTTCCTTTTTAGCTTTTTTTTTCTGAGTCCTGAATGCCTTGTTTTCATGTTGTGTTGACAACATGCCTGATATACTGTACCTAATATCTTGGTCTGTCTCTGAAAGTATTTGCACCCACATTTGTTTTTGTTTATTGTCCCCTGCTGACAATCTTTTCATGTAGAATAGTATTTTATCTCAGGGTATGCAGGATAACTGTAATGATGTACATTCTTTGATTCTGTGTGACAATTGATGTTATCTCTACGTTGTTTGTACAGACACATGTTTTATAGCAGTTCTGTGCTGTGCACATTCCCATTTGAGCGAGAATAATTGTGTTGTGATGTATATAGTAATAGACAGCAACATTGCTTTCCGTTATAGACAATACTTTGTTCAACAGAAGTTGTAAGGCACCTACCTTGACAGTGATGTCCTTGAGGTGCGCCTCTAGGGTCTTGGGAAGGTCGCACTCTCTCCCGTGCAAGGTTAGGACAGTGTCATATTTGTGGTCAGGGAAAGTCAGTACCGTAATCCAATCTTTTTAGTAGTAGAGGTTTGGCTATGCTCTCTATTGCGTTGTCACCCGTGTAGGGCTGCCCGTAGCATGTGTGCAATGAATGCACTGTGTACATAACCTATTTTAGAAAGGCACCAGAACATCTTTTGCTCACCACTCTCTACTTCTATGATGTGTGCTGTAGCAATAAGACATATTCAGCCTGTGAGACACCTCTAAGTGATATGCAAACACAGTTAACAGGCTTGTGTTCACACCTAACAGATTGAATCTCTTTTCAATAATCCTAATATCAGATTCTGGCATTATTATTGTAGGCTATTATTCATCTCTATTATGGGAAAAGTTCAGGAAAATAATAGTAACCATGTAATAAACAAACAGCCTATTATTATTCGGGATACCAATTTTGTTTGTTTGTTTATTTATTTGTATGCACAATAAGAATAGTTTACGGGTCGAGTAGGCTACTCAGGACTGACGTAGATCAATAGCCAAAACGGCATGGGAGTTATTCTATTGTGCTCTCTCAGATAGCATTTCAGTGATGTCCGGTTTATATCGGCCTATTTTAACAATTTCCACATGGTCCTCCTGTAGGCTATATAATGTCCATTCGCATAGCATCTCGAATATGTATAGCCTATGCGCGCCTCTGTGTGTGTGTATGTGCATGTGTGTGTGTGTGTGTGTGTGTGTGTGTGTTATTCAGTAATAAATGCAGAACCGCCTCACTCTAATCAAGCTGATTAAAAATTCCTGCGCGCACAGCCGGAAATCGCACCATCCTCTGTTTTCTTTGCACTTTTTACTTTATTTTAGGTTCTACACTCCGCCAGGACATCGGCTGTCGCGAGTGGCTGCCTTCAACACTCGACATGCGGGTTAAATCGTCTTGTTTTAGGGGTATTTTCTTTTGAAATGAGGAGGAGAAAGGGAAAGCACAGGCAGCACCAGCAAGGGGAGTGATGAGTCAATACAACTCATAATTTAATGGGGACACAGAAGGGGAAAGCGAGAAAGAAAGAAGAGCTCCCGTCCGGACGCAAATCAAACCAACAGAAAGAACACATATCGCAAGCAGCTGTTATGCATCCATAGCAAGCCTTAACTCGACATTGGAAAGTAAATCGCACTTTTTAACATGGGTGTGCATATCGTTGCGCCATCGTCTCTACATGAGATAGCAGATCATTGTCGATAAAAAAAATTCTAGAGAAGCCGAATTGATTGAATACACGTTATTTTTGTATGCGTTTATACATCAGGATTGTTCGCGACTGGTAGAAATAACAGATTTCATCACAGCTTAACACTATCCGATGTTCTATTCACGACTGACTGATAATCGTGGTGGATACGTTGTGTTAACTCGTTGCACTTGTAACCGATGGACTATGCTCGAGACAGTTATCCAGTTTATTGTATCAGGTGTTATTTTCCTCCGCTACTTCTAATAAGACGTAAGAATTACTATTTTTCCAGTGAACAAATAATTCGATTTATTTAGGCTATACTGTACAGACTTAATTCACTACCAATGTTATCGTATCCCAGTCTGTCTCGACGTCTTCTTTTATATAGATGTGGGTTGCTCTTTTGTATATCAACCTTTCATCTCTCAAAAGAAGAACACATTTCTGTAGAGGACCTATCATTTAAACCTAGAAAGCATCAGACATTGAAGTTTTCTTTCCCTTGACAAAACTTGAAGAAGGCATCGTTCACCAAGACTGCATTATATGCTTTCGAGTTTTGAAGTGCTGAGTTTCAGGTTGGTTTGTCCTAAATGTAACTTAACTTGTGTTTTGCACTCTTGCTTGTCTTTTTTAAAGGTCATTCAGAAATCCTGCCCTGGACCTCCACCATATCCGGGTCTGGATTCTGTTGCCCCCCCCTATTTAAACAATTAGTTGCTTCATTGCATATCATGAATGAGATAGTTCATGATCATTTCTGCTCTGGTGGGAAGGTGGGGGTACATTATTTTGACCTGTTCAGTTTTTGTTGAAATATATTTTTTAAACTTTCTATTGCACAATGTAAACACTGTATAATAACCCAACGGAATGTAGCCTTATTTTTTTTATTTAAAAAATGAAACACCATAACAGATACTTATTCAAATGTTGCTAAGCAAATGGTGTGTATTAGGTGTTTAACCCTGTCATTCAGTTGTGGAGAGACTGTCAAGGTGTTGATTGTGTGCTTCCTGCAGTCGGTGGCTGTGTATGCTGTCGGCAGGTAGCCTAGTGGTTGGAGTGTTGGGCCAGTAACCAAAAGGTTGCTTTATCGAATCCCCAAGCTGACAAAGTAAAAATCTGTCATTCTGCCCCTGAACAAGGCAGTTAACCCACTGTTCCCCGGTAGGTTGTCTTTGTAGATAAGAACTCGTTCTTAACTCACTTGCCTGGTTAAATAAAAATTCAAATGTGTTTTCAATAATCAGGTGTTTCTGGCATGTCAGACTTCACCTTATCCTCTGTCCATTCTTTTTTCTGATTGCACTTTTAATTTCTGATAGATTCAAAGGTATAAAAAGTGAGCATTCTTTCCAATGGTACTGCTTTCATTTAGTTTTACCTCACATTTTGTAGTCTTCTCTTAAATTTAAAGAGACCTCCCACACAATTCTTCTTCCTCATATCATGTCCTGTTTCGGCACATGTGATACAACTCTGTCATAACAATGTTCTTCAGGTCCTTTGCCTTTTCATGCTTTTTTCCCATAAAGCCTGTCTGGTATTTTTTTTTTGGGGGGGTGCTGAAAGTGACTCAGGCTGAATATGTTTAGCTCTACTCTCTCAGCCTTCACTTCACTGTTTCAAGGCTTGTGGGCTTGTGCTGTGAACTGCAGTAATCATCAGAGTGGAATCTTTCTGCAAATTAATGTGTTTGCACAAAAATGTGCTTGTTTGCCCACCATATGGGAATCCGTAGTGGGACAGACATACATAATACATGCTCTGAAAAATGGGAACATTACGATGGCACGAAACATTGTGAGTGCCAAGTAATGAAAGCACAGAATTGGCAGTTATTGTTGTAACTGTTATGTTTTTAATGTGCTTTTCCCCATAGATAGATGTTTATGTTGACAAGTTATCACCCTCTTTTTTCTAACCTTTTCAAAGTCCAAACAATCAACCCTAAAAAGATAATTTGGCATACTTCATATCATGCATTTGAATATGATGTGCTTACTGTGTGAAGGACTTACATGTCCATGAAACCCCCTAATGTTCTGCCAGCTAGTGAACACCCAGACTGTCCCTGTCTTATCTCCTCCCAGGTGATAGTGAGCAGAGGTGCTGAGAATGATGGACCATCTCAGCGAGGCGTGCCTGGGGAAGGAGAACTGTGACCTGGTCAACAGCATGGGTGACCGCGACTCCAAGGCCCCCCCAGCCAAGCTGGCCCGGCTGGAACAGAACGGCAGCCCCCTGGGCAGGGCCCGCTTGGGCAGCACGGGGGCCAAGCTGGCCGGGGTACCCTACAAACCCTCGGGACACCTCCTCAAGAACTGCCACAAGAGGGGTGAGTGACACTGGTCAGGGTGGTGTGTGTTTATGTGTGTAGGTGTGTGAGATAGCAAAATATTTAGTCTCAGACACTTCAAAAGGACCCTCAGTACAAGTAGGCCCAAATTATGGCCTGTGTGTGTTTGACAAGATGGGAGAGAGGTGGAATGTTGTAAGTGTGTGTGTGTGCTGTCTGTATTTACAATTATAATGTCTTCATGGTTCACAAGTGTCATGGTTTTGTTTCCATCTTCCTGCGCAAACCGATTTAAATTTCCCTTAGTCATCTGCACACACCCACACTTAGGCCTATCTACGAAGACCCATTGTTCATACTGAGGCCGTTTGAGAATTATTACTGTGTTATTCTGCATAGCACTGCATCACTGTTTCTCTCCTGTTGTTGTTTATTATAGAGAATGTAGGTCCCCCACTTAAGGGGCCTTTATTTTGAGATGATGAAATAGCTTTCTTATATAACTACTGGCCTGATCATTTCATGAATAATGTTATTATTTTATGAATTTTTGGGGCTAGATACGAGAATTCAGACCTGCAGATTTTCATGAGTTTATTATAACGGTTGGCCGTTATGTATCGTCTGTTTGTTCAGTTGTGTTTGTGGGGACTTTGGAACCAAAGAATGTTGCGTTGAGTGTCTTGATGCGCTGTTACTCGTAGTTGGTTTCTGTCTCATCTGTTGCAAAACACCAGCTGAGAAAGTTAAATTTTCCTCCCCAATCATCATCCTCAGGCCGGCCCTACATCACTCTGGCCTCGCGTTTTTCAGAACGTTCCAGCATATTTTTAGCCTTTTTCGAGAGGGAATTGTGAAATTTATAGAAGCGTCTGTTGCTAAAGTTTCGCATGGTCACAGTGGGCATTGTTTGAGCTGAATAATATTTACCATGGGCTTTTCTCCGTTCCATGAAAACAAAGGCTGTATTGATACCCAAATGAACCTACATAGCAGTCTTTATTGTTAGATCTCTATCTATTAAAATCAGGGAGAGAAGCAGCGTTTCAGCACATTCCCTGGCACCTGCTGGTGATTACCCCGTTTATTGATTGTTTGTCAGAGATGTTTGCATCTTCAGGATGCCGGACGTTAGAAATATTGTTCATTGCAAATGCTCAAACTCCATGAATAATGTGCTGCATATCATCACCACTGAAGGCTATAGAGGAACATTTTAACCAAAAAAGTGATGATGCATCCGAAACTTGTGTCACCGAAACATCAAAAGCTGCTTTTAACCCAAATAGTATAATTTGAAATTTGCACAGTGCAACGTCTTTGGACAAGGATTCCTCGTTTCTACCTAATAGCAGTGCAGTGTTTACACAGACTAGTAAACCTCAGGGCGCACTGGAGTGTTGGGATTTGGAGCGGTGCATCATGGGAAGGTGATATGGGGTTGACAGCAGAGGCAGAAACAGTCTACATTTACATTTACATTTACATTTAAGTCATTTAGCAGACGCTCTTATCCAGAGCGACTTACATTGTCTAATGTGATCTGAACTCCTTGACAATGTATCAATAGATCTCAGTCAAAAAGTGGTTAAAAGCAGAGATCGGCCAAGATTCATCAAATAAAATGAAATCAAATGTATTTATATAGCACGTCGTACATCAGCTGATATCTGAAAGTGCTGTACAGAAACCCAGCCTAAAACCCCAAACACCAAGCAATGCAGGTGTAGAAGCACGGTGGCTAGGAAAAACTCCCTACAAAGGCCGAAACCTAGGAAGAAACCTAGAGAGGAACCAGGCTATGTGGGGTGGCCAGTCCTCTTCTGGCTGTGCCGGGTGGAGATTATAACAGAACATGGCCAAGATGTTCAAATGTTCATAAATGACCAGCATGGTCCAATAATAATAAGGCAGAACAGTTGAAACTGGAGCAGCAGCACGGCCAGGTGGACTGGGGACAGCAAGGAGTCATCATGTCAGGTAGTCCTGAGGCATGGTCCTAGGGCTCAGGTCCTCCAAGAGAGCGAAAGAAAGAAAGAGAGAATTAGAGAGAGCACACTTAAATTCACACAGGACACCGAATAGGACAGGAGTGGTACTCCAGATATAACAAACTGACCCTATCCCCCCGACACATAAACTACTGCAGCATAAATACTGGAGGCTGAGACAGGAGGGGTCAGGAGACACTGTGGCCCCATCCGAGGACACCCCCGGACAGGGCCAAACAGGAAGGATATAACCCCACCCACTTTGCCAAAGCACAGCCCCCACACCACTAGAGGGATATCTTCAACCACCAATTTACCATCCTGAGACAAGGCCGAGTATAGCCCACAAAGATCATCTGAACAACATTCAATTTATTTAGACTTTAGTTCAAATCAAATAATGTTATCATTAATATTGACTAAGGACATTGAAATCATTACTATATATAATATAATATATAATTCTAATCATGATGTCATTGATCATATTTGAATAACTCAAATCACAGTACCATCACATCTACTACCGCTACCACTACCAGTTCTATCAATGTGAATAAGGCTAATATGGAAATTCTATTCTATATAAATTCTAAAAACAATACAATATTTATCATTGTGCAGTCACTGATAATACGAATGGCACTGGCATTCATTCATTCATGAATAGAGGTAGTCTGACTGTATCAGCTGTGTCTAAATGTAATATTAATCCCCCCATTGAAGGTCACCATTTGTCATGTCTCAGCCCCCGCTGTGTTGTCTGTGTCTCTCCAGGCAACATGCTCCCTGTGTTCTGCGTGGTGGAGCATTACGAGAGCCCCATCGAGTTTGACAGCAAGGAGGAGCACGCCGAGTTTGTGCTGGTCAGGAAAGACATGCTGTTCAACCAGCTCATCGAGATGGCCCTTCTGTCACTGGGCTACTCGCACAGCTCGGCGGCACAGGCGAAAGGTAGGACTGGCACAAGCTCCCACTCTATTGATGACCTGCTCACACACACATACACACACACGCAGATACACACACATACAGTTGAAGTCGGAAGTTTACATACACTTAGGCTGGAGTCATAAAAACTTGTTTTTCAACCACTCCACAAATTTCTTGTTAACAAACTATAGTTTTGGTAAGTCGGTTAGGACATCTAGTTTGTGCATGACACAAGTCATTTTCCCAGCAATTATTTACAGACAGATTATTTCACGTATAATTCACTGTATCACGATTCCAGTGCGTCAGAAGTTGACATACACTAAGTTGACTTTGCCTTTAAACAGCTGGGAAAATTCCAGAAAATGATGTCATGGCTTTAGAAGCTTCTGATAGGCTATTTGACGTCATTTGAGTCAATTGGAGGTGTACCTGTGGATGTATTTCAAGGTCTACCTTCAAACTCAGTGCCTCTTTGCTTGACATCATGGGAAAATCAAAAGAAATCAGCCAAGACCTCAGAAAAAGTATTTTAGACCTCCACAAGTCTGGGTCATCCTTGGGAGCAATTTCCAAACGCCTGAAGGTACCACGTTCATCTGTACAAACAATAGTATGCAAGTATAAACACCATGGGACCATGCAGCCGTCATACCGCTCAGGAAGGAGATGCGTTCTGTCTCCTAGAGATGAACGTACTTTGGTGCGAAAAGTGCAAATCAATCCCAGAACAACAGCAAAGGACCTTGTGAAGATGCTGGAGGAAACATGTACAAAAGTATCTATATCCACAGTAAAACAATTCCTATATCAACATAACCTGAAAGGCCGCTCAACAAGGAAGAAGCCATTGTTCCATAACCGCCATAAAAAAGACCGTCTACGGTTTGCAGCTGCACATGGGGACAAAGATCGTAATTTTTGGAGAAATGTCCTCTGGTCTGATGAAACAAAAATAGAACTGTTTGGTCATAATGACCATCGTTATGTTTGGAGGAAAAAGGAGGAGGCTTGCAAGCCAAAGAACTGAAAAAGCATGTGCAAGCAAGGAGGCCTACAAACCTGACTCAGTTACACCAGCTCTATCAGGAGGAATGGGCCAAAATTCACCCAAAATATTTTGGGAAGCTTGTGGAAGGCTACCCGAAAAGTTTGACCCAAATTAAACAATTTAAAGGCAATGCTACCAAATACTAATTGAGTGTATGTAAACTTCTGACCCACTGGGAATGTGATGAAAGAAATAAAAGCTGAAATAAATAATGCTCTCTACTATTATTCTGACATTTCACATTCTTAAAATAAAGTATTGATCATAACTGACCTAAAACAGGGCATTTTTACTAGGATTAAATGTCAGGAATTGTGAAAACGGAATTTAAATGTATTTGGCTAAGGTGTATGTAAACTTCCGACTTCAACTGTATACACACACATATAAACTCAGGCACATGCCCGCTCCACAAATTATAGAACTGGCCCTGCTATGATTTGGCTTCTCCCATAACTTACCCCACACACACTGCCCCCCTTCTATCCATCCATCCATCCACCCACACACACACGGCAGGGTAGACTAGTGGTTAGAGCGTTGGACTAGTAACCGAAAGGTTGCAAGTTTGAATCCCTGAGCTGACCAGGTACAAATCTGTCGTTCTGCCCCTGAACATGCGGTTAACCCACTGTTCCTAGGCCGTCATTGAAAATAAGAATTTGTTCTTAACTGACTTGCCTAGTAAAATAAAGGTAAAATAAATAAATAAATAAAACACACACACACTGCCCACTCTCCCCCCCCCCACACACACACACACACACACACACACACAACTGCCTTAGCTATCCAGGCCTCCGATAGTTTCCCAGCTGATCTGAAGGCTCAATAACGTAGGCTGACATTGATCCCAGACAGAGGATGTAACTACATGCCTCTCAGGAGTTCTCAGGGCCTCTCTGCTCTGTAAACCTCGAGCTAGAACACTCAGTGGGAGTGAAGGTGGGACCCGTTGCAGCTGACTGCAACTCTAACACACAGACCTGGGCTACTTCCAGGTGCCTCTGCCCTTTATTACAGGCAGGTCTATCATACAGCAACACAGTTGACCAAAATACCCCACAATCTCTGTAGTAGGACATAGTGTAGGCTCGGATGTTTTCATGCCATTTATTGGTGGTGGGAGGGGGGGGGGCTTACTGGGAAAAGAGATGTCAACTTTAAGGTGACCTTGCTGGGAAAATATAGAATCAGTCAATTATTATAAATGTTTATCTGTATGTGTCTAAACGTGAGAAACATAACATTTACCATTTGATTGTGTTTGTGTTTCTCTTCCCATTGCAGGTCTCATTCAGGTGGGCAAGTGGAACCCGGTCCCACTGTCCTACGTGACGGACGCCCCGGACGCCACCGTGGCAGACATGCTGCAGGACGTGTACCATGTGGTCACGCTGAAAATTCAGCTGCACAGGTCAGTCTCCGCCCTGTTGCCCAATCAACCCACCCACACAACCACCCACCTAACCAACCACCCACCCAATGCCAGTCCAGTGAAGTACCCAACCACACCACCCTCCTGACCCCACCACCCACCTATGCCAGTCTGGTATGGCATGCGTACCTAGTTAACTTGGGTTTAACACCCAACACATAGGCCTACCATTTGCTTTCTATGCTTCCACACTAGCTCAAATTAGCATAATAGCCACAGACCTTGCAGCAGCCATAACAGCAAAGACATACCTGGAATCCAGCCATACACCTGATAGTGATGGATGGGCTGAACATAGCAATGGTAGCTATCCAGTCCATACAAAAACCATGCATGGCAGTCAGGTTTGCTCATAGCCCCTACTGTAAAACTGTACTCACCATTTACGTTGACCACAGTCAGTAGCCACACCAACAAGATGTCATAGTATCCCTTCGAAGTTCAACGTGTTATGGATGAATGTCTATTTCTGATGCTTTCATTGTGTGTGGTTACAGGGTTTATTCCACATGGTTACATGGTTTATTCCACATGGTTACAGGGTTTATTCCACATGGTTATAGGGTTTATTCCACATGGTTACAGGGTTAAAACAGAAACAACTCAAAGGTTAACAGTTTGGGCATTAATAGTTAAGGTTAGGGCTACGGTTTGGGGAAGGCTTAACCTTTTACTGCAGTGGGTTAAATCAGGGACACAAGAGTGTCTTAAACAAATCTACTTTGAGTTTGCATCCCAATTTTACACTTTATATACATCACATAAGACTGAAATATACCAAAACCGTTTGAAATAGATACACAGATTTTCGGCGTTAAAAAAAGGTATGTTTATTAATTATGAAATTATGAAAAATATTTATAGCATTCTACTTATGAGGCCACTATTGCAGGAAAGAGCTACAACAAAATAATTAAAAAACAATACAATATTACCATCAGGTATCATCAGTATTCACAGTGTTCTCAAGGCTTGCTCGGGCTTTGTGAACTGCAGTAGCACAGTGGTCTAAGCTCCAGCTCCGATCATCATCAGTCCGCGCCCAGTGCTGGGCAATCTTTATTTTAGATTTGTTTTGTGAGAGACGAGGAAGGCATATATCGACGTTCTCAGGACGTTTTCAAACATTCAAAATCGGCGTCTATTTCTAATGACCAACCTGGCCACACAACCCACACAGACTGTTTACAGACCACATAGCAGCCACAGACTACACACACACACTGAGATTGGTACTGCTGGTGTAGAGGCCTGTGCCAGCTGCACACACTCAGCCCTACCCTCACTAGCTCACTGCTAATGCAACCCTCTGGGGGGCTGTTCACACACACACACACACACACACACACACACACACACACACACACACACACACACACACACACACACACACACACACACACACACACACACACACACACACACACACACACACACACACACACACACACACACACAGGTTGTTCTCCCTCCCTCCTTCTCTTTTCTCCCCTCCTCTGCACACACACCAGCCAGGACACAGAAGGTTGTGTTTATTTCCAGCAAGCTTGTGTGTCTGCATGGATAGCTGTCTGTCTCCACCACTCGCCCTCCTCTCTTTTCCTCCCCTCTATTCCTTTGCTTTCCCCAGAGGCTCTCTAGCTGCTACAGCCGTTTAAGGTGTTCTGGCAAAGCCTCAACCAGAGCCGTGTGTGTTGTGTGTTGTGTGTGTGTGTGTTCGCCCTCTATCTTTGAATCCTCTAACTTCTACCAATCTACCTTCTGTTTATTATATAGGCATTACACATATCAAAGTACCTATAACCTTTAAGACAATAGCAACCCCCACCACACACACATAAACTCAATAGACACCCATACCAACTGTGGAGTGTGCGGTTCACGTGTTTCTTTTGTCGTTGCCATAATTCAGGAATGCATGCAATGCGAACACGGCCATATGTCCCACACACGTGACGTCTGCGCGTGCTTGATCACATAGAGAGATCCTTATCTGAAGCGAACGGGGCTCTCTCACTGGAGACCTGCTTGTTCTCTTTCGAATTCCACCTCATTAAAAAGCTCTGGTTTGAAAGGGGGGTCCACTTGTCTGTAAATAGAGTACATTCATCTGTATATCGCATAGACGCATACATTCTTTGTCTTTTTATCAAAAATGCGTGTTTTTACGTGTGGCATGTTGTTATTTCCTTTCCCCCCGCTGCAGAAATCTAGCCGGTAACACCTTAAATTGTTTCGCCGAGCACATCGAGCCAGGAAGGTAGAAGTAACATGAAATAATAGTCGCCACATGCAGCTGATGTATAATTCATGCATCAATACAGCAGATGTGTTGTATAAAGTAATTAACTAATCAGAACAATCAGGAGAGAGAGAGGGAAGGAGAGAGAGCGAGGGAAAAGGGAGGGAGGGAGGGAGAGAGAGAGAGCAATCTCCAGATGCATCTGCTTGATGCGCCAAATGAAATCTGTCTGTCTTGGAGGGGCGCTTGCAGCAGGAAAGCAAGGCCCTGTGCTCATCTCTCTCTCTCTCTCTCTCTCTCTCTCTCTGTCTCTCTCTCTCTTTCTCCTCCTGTTCTCTCCTGTTCTCTGCCCTCTTTTCTCTCCTTCTCTCTATTCCCCCTTCCCCTGTCTCAATCTCCCTGTTCTCTGTCCTCTCCCCCACTCTCATCCCTTTCTCTTTCTCTCTCCCCCTCTATCTCTTCTTCCTACCTCCTATCTCGTCTCACAGTTGTCCTAAACTGGAGGACCTGCCGCCAGAGCAGTGGACCCACTCTACAGTAAGAAATGCCCTCAAGGAGTTACTCAAAGACATGAACCAGAGCTCTCTGGCAAAAGAATGTCCCTTATCACAGGTGCTGGAGCCGTCCACAAACCCCCACTATTCCATTTGCCAAAGACTGCCAGTGTCCCTTTTTCAAATGCCCAGAGTTTGATAGAGTGGAACACGATGGAGAATTGCCATAGAAAATCCAAATCAATACCCATTGTCGTCCATATAGATGCACGTCCCCCCTTCTTCTCTTCCTCCCTCATTTGCAGAAGCAGTACTGTTGATTGAATGCAGGGTTATTGTTGGGTAAACAATGGACCAACCCAGAATAATCTTGATTTTCCTCTTTATACGTCAGGCTAGAAATATGTTTTTTTAAAGTTTTTTTTTCTCTCTCACCATTATGTAATACACTCACTCTCTATTCAAGTAGCTTGACTCTATAGAATTTCAGCTTTCGTCATATTTCATAGCTCATAACAGAAGCTGTCCTGCAGGAAAGAAACAGACGTATATTTATCACAGGAGCCGTCTGGGTCTGTGCGCTTACGATATAGAGTGTGTGTGTGTGAGCGCTTATGGTATGGAGTGTGTGTGTGAGCTCTTACGGTATGGAGTGTGTGTGTTATGGAGTGCGGTATTCAGTGGACTCTCCCCTCACCGAGGCTGCCGTATGGTCACCTAGAGGCCCGTGGTGTGTGTGTTTAGCCGGGCAGAGCGTGGTGATGATGTAAAGAGTCCCCCGGCGGTGTTCAGGCTGAGCCGAGCCGCCGCTCCCTCCCTCTCTCCCTCAGCCCGGTAATCACCCTGTTTACGGTCCATATGTGAACCACTCTCTGTGGTGCGGTCCAACCGCGCAGGCTCAGAGGATAGCATCGCTGCTCGATTTTACTCTGTTGTTCAGCCATTGTTATTTACTCATTGTAAGACGTTCTGATTAAGTAAGAGTGTCTGTTTTACAGGCTAACTGAAATATGAAATTGTATTTGAGATGTGCATTGTCAATCCCAAACATCATATATGATATACTATAAGCAGCGATCCCTTTACTCGCATTGTAGGGGTTCACAGATGGCCGACTTCAAAATATCTGACATCTGTTACACAGTGGGTTCTGCATTGCTATACCCACAGAGAGGTGTGTTGTTGCTTTTAATAGGTCTCTCTATAAGACTCATTTGGGCCATTGAGCCCAGTATTAGACCTGCGTGGCTACTGCTGTTTCTTATCAGTATTAAACTCTGGCTCAGGGTCTCTGATGAGAGTGCCTGAGGGGGATGTGATGGGTGGCAGGTGAGAAGCCACAGAGGTCGCAGCGCTCCTAAGGCTTCTGGGAAGCCAACAACGCCCGGGGAGAGGAAAGGGTGTATTCGGAGGCAGGGAAGATTGGCAGCTTTTATAGGATTAGTGTCTCCTTGATATTCAGGAGGGTAATCCTGGGGAGAGAAAGGTTAACAAACAGAGAATTTGGGGGAGAGAATGAACCATACCTCAGAACAGGGCTCAAAGAGAGAAAGAAAGAGGGTGGGCCATCTTGAAAAAACGGCGCCTTTGTTCTGTGTCTTGTCAAACATTTAGTTAATTCTTTTGTGGCGGGGAGTCATGCTTTGTGTGTTTGGCCTACAAATGCCCTGAAGAGACTCCAACTCCAAGAGAGGGGAGGGGGGGCTGAGAGAAAAGAGACTGTGTTCACCACTGTCGCCATTGTTATTGTTCCCAGTGGAATATCATTTGACTGCGCTCAGATGGAGTTCCAATGTAATAGAGGAAAAGTAGAGGAGGTCTCACTAAAAAGTTTGACTCCCGTCCACCCCAGGCTCCTCTGAAACTACGCAACAAAAGAGGCCCCCCTCGCCACTCTGCCCCCCCTCCTTCGCCCACTGGGTGGCCCTGACAGAGCAGCTGTCCTATTGCATAGCAGCAAAAAGCCATCAAATGCCATCTTTGTGAGTCTGGGCTCTGCTCTAAGGCTGCTAGTGGTTGAGGTAGCAGTAGGGCCTATTGGTGTGTATGTGTGCGTGTGTGTGCGCAGGCGTGCGTACATGTGTGTCTGGGGAGGGGTGGGGACGCTTAACCCAATTGGTGTGGAATTGACTGTAATTAGTTTTTAGATGTTTGGGGGGGGCAAGATATTAGCCACAATCAGAGCTAAGGAACAGGAAAAGGGTGTGTGCACAGTGTCTTAGTTAGTTTATGTGTATGTGTGTGCATATGCTTGCAGGCCATGGCAGGGTTTTACCAACGTGTCTTTTTCATGCGTTTCTCTCCCATGACGGAAAGTGGAGTAGATAGTTGCGGCAGATAACGTCCCTCTGCGACTTCCCGGGGGACACTGATAAGCTCCTGTGCTGTAGATGGCTATCACTCAAAGGGCCCAGGGCAGTCAGACGGCAGCATCCTGGTGCCACACAGTACCCACCACTACCTGTAGATGGCTATCACTCAAAGGGCCCAGGGCAGTCAGACGGCAGCATCCTGGTGCCACACAGTACCCACCACTACCTGTAGATGACTATCACTTAAAGGGCCCAGGGCAGTCAGACGGCAGCATCCTGGTGCCACACAGTACCCACCACTACCTGTAGATGGCTATCACTCAAAGGGCCCAGGGCAGTCAGACGGCAGCATCCTGGTGCCACACAGTACCCACCACTACCTGTAGATGACTATCACTTAAAGGGCCCAGGGCAGTCAGACGGCAGCATCCTGGTGCCACACAGTACCCACCATTACCTGTAGATGGCTATCACTTAAAGGGCCCAGGGCAGTCAGACGGCAGCATCCTGGTGCCACACAGTACCCACCATTACCTGTAGATGGCTATCACTTAAAGGGCCCAGGGCAGTCAGACGGCAGCATCCTGGTGCCACACAGTACCCACCACTACCTGTAGATGACTATCACTTAAAGGGCCCAGGGCAGTCAGACGGCAGCATCCTGGTGCCACACAGTACCCACCACTACCTGTAGATGACTATCACTTAAAGGGCCCAGGGCAGTCAGACGGCAGCATCCTGGTGCCACACAGTACCCACCACTACCTGTAGATGACTATCACTTAAAGGGCCCAGGGCAGTCAGACGGCAGCATCCTGGTGCCACACAGTACCCACCACTACCTGTAGATGACTATCACTTAAAGGGCCCAGGGCAGTCAGACGGCAGCATCCTGGTGCCACAGTACCCACCACTACCTGTAGATGACTATCACTTAAAGGGCCCAGGGCAGTCAGACGGCAGCATCCTGGTGCCACACAGTACCCACCACTACCTGTAGATGACTATCACTTAAAGGGCCCAGGGCAGTCAGACGGCAGCATCCTGGTGCCACACAGTACCCACCACTACCTGTAGATGACTATCACTTAAAGGGCCAGGGCAAAGGGCCCAGGGCAGTCAGACGGCAGCATCCTGGTGCCACACAGTACCCACCACTACCTGTAGATGACTATCACTTAAGTCAGGGCAGCAGTGGTACCCACCACTACCAGTCAGCCAGCACGGCAGCATCCTGGTGCCACACAGTACCCACCACTACCTGTAGATGACTATCACTTAAAGGGCCCAGGGCAGTCAGACGGCAGCATCCTGGTGCCACACAGTACCCACCACTACCTGTAGATGACTATCACTTAAAGGGCCCAGGGCAGTCAGACGGCAGCATCCTGGTGCCACACAGTACCCACCACTACCTGTAGATGACTATCACTTAAAGGGCCCAGGGCAGTCAGACGGCAGCATCCTGGTGCCACACAGTACCCACCACTACCTGTAGATGACTATCACTTAAAGGGCCTAGGGCAGTCAGACGGCAGCATCCTGGTGCCACACAGTACCCACCACTACCTGTAGATGACTATCACTTAAAGGGCCCAGGGCAGTCAGACGGCAGCATCCTGGTGCCACACAGTACCCACCACTACCTGTAGATGACTATCACTTAAAGGGCCCAGGGCAGTCAGACGGCAGCATCCTGGTGCCACACAGTACCCACCACTACCTGTAGATGGCTATCACTTAAAGGGCCTAGGGCAGTCAGACGGCAGCATCCTGGTGCCACACAGTACCCACCATTACCTGTAGATGACTATCACTTAAAGGGCCCAGGGCAGTCAGACGGCAGCATCCTGGTGCCACACAGTACCCACCATTACCTGTAGATGACTATCACTTAAAGGGCCCAGGGCAGTCAGACGGCAGCATCCTGGTGCCACACAGTACCCACCACTACCTGTAGATGGCTATCATTTAAAGGGCCCAGGGCAGTCAGACGGCAGCATCCTGGTGCCACACAGTACCCACCACTACCTGTAGATGGCTATCATTTAAAGGGCCCAGGGCAGTCAGACGGCAGCATCCTGGTGCCACACAGTACCCACCACTACCTGTAGATGGCTGCTGGCTGGCAGAGGCTTCGTGGGCGCGAGGTGGCGGTGGTTATCTGCACGACTTGGCAAATGTGTATACCGTGTCTGTGCTTGCGTGTGTGTGTACCTGTCTGTGTGTGTGTGTGTGTGTGTGCCCCAGTGAGAGGGCGTGATGTATGGAGGGAGATGCCTGATTAATGAGGACCGTTTATTAGAACATCTGTGTCAAAGATGGAGGAACACAGGCAGTGTGTCTTGGGTGGGCCCTGCTATAGCTGGCTCTGCCTCACCCAGATACTGTAAATGCAACATGCTACGCCCACGGAATAGCTCCCATTATGCCACAATACGGACTATACTGTACTCACCAAAATAGTGCCTTCATATGGACTGGGTTCAGCTGATATATTGTACTGTATGTGCCTTTTTCTGTTAACACTATTGAAGATACCAATCCTCAATTGTCAGATCCTCAATAACTCATCCTCAATGATCATTCCGCAATTCACCGGGCTTGTAATGTATGCCGGTTGTGTAGTGATTTTGAGGTCAGGAGTTCAGCATCAGGTCCATAGTGATCCACAGCAGCAGACTCAATCCTCCCTCGTCTTTCCATCTCCGGTGAGGAGGAGTGGGAGATGAGGCTTCGGCTCGGCTGCCAGCACCGTGTGTTGTTCACTGAAGTGCTGTTGTGCCAGAAGGTTTCCCTCCCGTCCCCAAGTGCTCATATTAAAGATATGATAAAGATGGCATACCTGTAATTTGAAAACAGACGGTTTCATCTTTTGAATATTTATAACAATCAAAACAATTTCTCCTGCTATTCACCCGCAGGCCAGGAAGGTGTTAAAACATTTAATGAAAAGAAAACGGTGCCTTGTTTGCGAGGAATGCGTTCGAGAAATAAATGAGGAAGAGTAGAGTCAATTGTGGAGAAGGCGAGAGGGCACAGATATAAAAGCTTTATGTCTCTTGAAGATGTTTTTTTTAGCATATTGTGGAGAGCCAGAGAAAGAAGAAAAGAGTCATCTGTTTACATTGCCTGATTTCCAGATGCTAACTTTTAATAGTCTGTTTGTTATTTTACTTTTTGAAAGCAAACTGCTCTTTACCGTAGTACTGCACCCTGACATCAACAAGGCTACTAATTCAGTGAAGCCATCCCAGAAAGGTTCTCTCAAACTCTGTGGCATTTGCTATAAAGGGACACACCTCTTATATTTCATTTTGATTTGTTTTACATTTGGAAAGACAAGACCAAGATTTGTGCATGACTGATAAAAAATGGTCTTTGCTCGATTATTGTTGCTTGTGCACCGAAATGTTTTGTTCATTTTGACAAGAAAACACAGTATTAGTGCACGTCACACCAGCGTTTATGAATGCCCTCATGGTGCACATTGCAGATCCTGAAGGTTTTCTCTCTCTTTACCAATCTCTCTCTTTCAGAGTATGATCTCCTCCATTGTGAACAGCACTTACTATGCAAATGTGTCGGCGGCGAAGTGTCAGGAATTTGGGCGCTGGTATAAACATTTCAAGAAGACAAAAGATATGATGGGTAAGCAAAATGTTACACTAACACTGTCTTATCAGACCCTCCAATCACCATTCCAATACGTCTGCCCCATGTCCCCCCTCTTCCCGGTACATTAAACACATTTTAATCACATCATCTAATGATGGCTCTTCTCAGATATTTCCCTGTACACTGCTCAGGTGCACAATGTTTTCACCATTTTTCCTGAATCCATTCAGAGTAATCTATTATTGCTTATCAGATGTAGTTTAGTATTCAGTAATGGCTGTCAAATCACAGACTAAATTGAGGTCTGCGACCTTTGTTTATGAATACTGTTTCAGTTACCTACAAATGACATAGGGATGATTTTCCTGGCTATCATCTGGTTTGAAGTCTATCTGTTTTTCCTTGTCAAAGTAGAACAAGGCTGGCTTTGTATTTTAGATAACTCAGTTAGTCCTCCTTGTCCCTGTTTGGAAATTAGGTCACATAATTCAGATACTGTCTATTGGATGTGTTTTGGTCATGAAATACTATACCAGTCATATTAATAGAGTTTAATATACAGTCATTTAGAGTATTGGTTTCAACCTACTGTGTAGAAATCCACCTTCCTATACAAGCTAGTGCTCATGTTGATTACATTCAAGATCAGTGGTGGTCGGTGCTGTTTAAGATTAAGGAGGACTATTTTTTTATTTTTATGAGCATGGCCTTATTTCTATTACAGCATAGTAGACGACTGTCATTCATATTCCATTCACCCAGCTCAATGTAACATCGATAGGTTTAGACTGGTAATCAAGATGAAAGACAGTGACACATTCAATTCCTTCTTGCACACTCTTGCTTGCATCTAGCTAATCTAGGGTGTTATCATTAGTCCAAACAGTTCCAAACGAGAGTTTCTATTGGACAAATTCAGGTAGATTTGTCGCCGTTTTGTTCCATTTGCTTCCGTTTAAGAAACGTTTTTTCAACAGAATCGGCGGAGTGAATATACCCCTGATTATCCGCACACACAGTTCACTTTCATAGCAGCCACATACAAACAGCATCATCACTTTGCTCGTTGTATAATTCCTTCTCGAATATACGCACTCCCCTCCTCTCACCTTTTCCATTCGCTTGTGGACTTCAGTGCACAACACATCAGCTGTCTGTGACCAGGCGAAAAAAACCTTTCCAAGCCAAACCTTCATACCAGAACCGTTAACTGCTACACACAGCCTACATTGTTGTCACCATATTAGCTAACGTCATAGTCAACATAGCTACTAGAATTAACACATTAGTAAACCTGCTACAATCACGCAGTACAGTGTACAGCAAGCAGTTTAGCAGTTACACTGGCTGACCTCTCTGTTTGAGCCAGGTGTTTGAGTAGGCTAAATTAGCTAACTGCATTAGCTAGCTAAGTAAGTTAAAGTGAAAGTGAAAAAAATACAACAAAATATAGCTAGCTATCTCTGCTGCTTTTTTTGAAGAAATTAATTTGTTCAAATTTGTTAAACTGTTGCCTTTCTCGTGTTTTGAGTAAACTACTCACCACATTTTATGCACTGCAGTGCTAGCTAGCTGTAGCTTATGCTTTCAGTACTAGATCCTTTGATTTCTGATCCTATGATTGGGTGGACAACATGTCAGTTAATGCTGCAAGAGCTCTGATAGGTACATCCTCTGGAAGTCGTCATAATTACTGTGTAAGTCTATGGAAGGGGGTGAGAACCATGAGCCTCCTAAGTTTCGTTTTTTAAGTCAATGTACCCAGAGGAGGGTGGAAGCTTGCTGTCCTCCAGCTACACCATGGTGCTACCCTACAGAGTGCTGTTGAGGCTACTGTAGGCCTTCATTACAAAACAGTGTATTTTAATCAGGTATTTGGTGATGTGAATATATGAAGTATAGTTTTATCTAAAAAGGAGAACTTTTTAAATGTTTCACTATTTTAATGTTTATGAAATTCACTTGAGTAGGGTGATCCTCCCCTTCCTCCTCTGAGGAATCGCCGCTGGTCAAGAAATAAGACCAGAATGTTTTCATGGTTTTGCCTGTGGACACTGTTCTGATCATGGACACGTAACACCACTGGCCCCCTACCCATCCTCTTGTGTACATACACACATTTTACGTACTTTATGGAAGAGTACATAAAGAATGTAGGATCTCAAGTAGCAGTCCTGTGTGTATTTAGAATGTGATATTTATGTGTACATGGGATATGAGGTGAAGCATAGTGGGTATCAACTCTGTGGCGTCCCTTATGTCCATGTTAACCCTTTCTTCCCCTGGTCATGTATCATGTAGATGGTATGGGGTGTTAACACTCTCTTTCTCTCTCTTCACCTGTGCACTGTGTGTCTTGTCCTCTGTGTGTGTGTGTGTGTGTGTGTGTGTGTGTGTGTGTTTGTGTGTGTTTGTGTGTGTGTTTGTGTGTGTGTGTGTGTGTGTGTGTGTGTGTGTGTGTGTGTGTGTGTGTGTGTGTGTGTGTGTGTGTGTGTGTGTTTGTGTGTGTTTGTGTGTGTGTTTGTGTGTGTGTTTGCCCATCTTGCCCACACATCTGTGCAGGCATGCGCCAACCCTCGCAGCTGGAGGGCTACCTGGGGACGTGTGTCCTCCACGACAGCCCTCGTGCCAACACACTAGGTACGTCACGAGGCTAAACACATACCGTCTGTGGGCACACACACTGCACTGTGTCCCTACCCAGTCCCTGCAAAAGCTGGCACCCCACAGGTGACTGTTTGTCGCCCACAGCAACACTCTCAACCTTAATATTCATGAAAGGATGCCTACTATGCGTGCCCGTTGAGTGGCAGCGATGGCATAGAGGGCACTGTTAAAAGGGAGTGTGTTAGTCTCTCCTTTGTGCTTCAGTGCCACTGTAGTTTCATAAACATACACTTAGTCTACCACCATGGGCAGTGTAGTTATATTGCCTTACATCGAGACACTGTCTGTAATTGAAAATGCGTCTGGTTAAACACATTGTAGGGCCCTGATCGACAGTCTCTGCTGTCAGAGTCTGCTTCTATGGGACCCAGCAAAGTGGTCTCTACTCTGTTGAAGTGTGAGAGCAGTCCCCCTATCCAGCAGGAGACAAGAGTTCCATGGGGTTTTGGACACCCCCCCACCCTCTCGCTCTCTCTCTCGCCCACCTCCCCCCATCTCCCTCTCTATTCTCCATCTCTCTCTCTCTCTCTCTCTCTCTCTCTCTCTCTCTCTCTCTCTCTCTCTCTCTCTCTCTCTCTCTCTCTCTCTCTCTCCCTCCCTCCCTCTCTCAAACCACATCCCATTCCCATTGTGTGTTTAATCTGGGGCTGTTTTGTAGCAGGATTCCACACAAGGCCTTTTCTCCAGGGCCGGCCGTGCTTTTCTGACACCCTTTTTTCTTTTCATGGAAATGTTGTGTTTGTGTGCGTTCAGTATGTGTGTGTGTGTATTTGTGAGCATGCCCCCCAGCAATGTGTGTGAGCACAGAGTAGAGAGACAAGAGCGAATCATCACAGCCAGGGAATGCCGAGGATTATGGGAGAGATGTAATTATTACCACGTTTTTTTCCCTTCTTAATAATTTGTTTCGACAAACACTGAAAAGAACGGTCTTGGCCAGTTTTTGTGTTTCCGGACAGTTAAGAAAATATGCTGCTATATTTGTGATTATTATGTGGATTTTTGGAGCTCTTCCAGGCACTCAAATCTTTTATATACCGCTGAAATATTGAGTTTGTGGAAAATGTTCGCCTCCTAACACCAATTGGTGCCTCTCAGAAATATGATTTATTTGATTCAATATGATTTTAGGGTCCCATGTTGGCAGTTGCACACATCCAGGTGTAAATGGTACTATATGGATTATTTAAGAGATACTATTTTAAGTTCAGTGAATGTAAATGATTAAATCTGTATGAATTCTTTAGATAGAAAACCTCAGCAGATTCTAGCAGATCCAGTTTGACGAAACCTCACATTCACTCATCGTCACTTTGATATCCCCTTGGATTTTTTAAAATGATTATTTTCATCTTCAGACTTGTAATTTAGACAGAGCTCAAAATACTCACAAGCTGCCATTATGGACTTAAATATTCCCAAAATGAGAGAGACACCATAAATAGTACATTCATTTTTCCTTAGGCCTGAACAGGCTGCCATATGGAAGAGGTCATGTCTAGGATGCTCCTTATACTGTAGAGCTCCTCTCTCTCTCTCTCTCTCGCTCTCTCTCGCTCTCTCTCATCTCTCTCCTCCTCTCCCTGGGGTTATATTTAGGCCGTCCCAAAAAATGTCATATTGGCTAGCTTCCGTACCTTGTTTTATAATTAGGGACATAAAGAGCGATTCAGGGATTATCTGTCTCCCAGTATGTGCAGACATACACACACACACGAACATACGTACACACACACACACTTGTGTTTATTGCTCACATGATTGGGCCATGGACGTTCTAAACTAATTTCGGGAGCTGCCAAGGCTCTGGGGGCTGCCTGCAGGTCGCACACTGAGGCCCTTTATCTGGGGCCTGAATCTAGGCTGGGGATTTTTAGACAGGCATGTGTCTGAACAGCTATGTCTTATCACAGGGACACAGGTTTGGTCAGAGGCTGTAGAGTTTTGTTGCTTAGAGATTTAGCCTGATGCACTGTTTTCAATTTCAAAGTCTGTTTTACTCATCTGAGTGGGTTGGACAGAGTGCATTGGTATATTCTTTCTGGACATTTTCTGCTGTACTCTTCAGCCAGTATTCAAAGTGTTTAAATTAACCCTCTCTCTCCTCTCCCCCTGCCTCCCCTCTCTTTCCCCTCCTCCAGCAGACATGGATGGCCTGTCCGATCACTCTCCTCCGGGCCTCAACCACAACCACAACCATCTGACCTTCTCCCAACAGCCCATCCCAGGCAACACGGCCGAGCAGCCCCCCTCCTCCCCGGTTCCACCCCTGCCCCCTCCGTCCCATGGTGGGGGCCAGAACCCTGGCCGCCCGGCTCAGCTCCCCCCCGGCCTGCACCACCCGGGCCTGGTGTCCACCCCCATTAGCCCCCAGCTGGTGAACCAGCAGCTGGTCATGGCCCAGATTCTCAACCAGCAGTATGCCGTCAACCGGCTCCTGGCACAGCAATCGCTGTCGCAGCAGTATCTCAACCACCCGCCGGTCAACCGAAATGCCCTGACCAAGCCCCTGGAGCCCCAGGTAGCCAGCAACACTGAGGTGTCCATGGAGATATACCAGTGGGTGAGGGATGAGCTGAAGAGGGCCGGCATCTCCCAAGCCGTGTTCGCCCGCGTGGCTTTCAACAGGACCCAGGTGAGGAGGGGCAGAATTTAACACTGACTCTGGCATAAATCACACATTGATGCCAATAGGAGATTTAGGGAAAGATTGCAACATCTCAGGATAGTATTATGTGCTACCAGGACTGAAAATTCAAAAATACACAACTTTTGTCTTTCCCCAAAGCGCTCTGACACATCCGTCACAAGGACAGAATTGTTTTGAGTTGTAGTGCCTCAAAGTCAAATTCTGCATTCTTGTCGAAGGCCATCATCAAAACAGTTAATCTTATAACCACTTACAACAACCTAGCATCACAACAACAACAATTTAAAAGCTACCGTACACCTGGCAAGCCGCAACGTCAGAGCATCAGGCGCGGTCACGGCTTGCGCTCCCTCCGCTAAGACATGTGATTTCACTTCACAGGCAGGCAGCACAGCAGGGCCCTGACAGAGATAATGTCTTAAGATGTTCTGCATATTTTGGGGGAGGTGGCAGCAAACCTCATTACTCCTCCGCCACTTTGAAGTTGTGTGCGAAACCTCTTGATAAGAATCTATTAGAATCAGTGCATACCGACGCTCTCTCCACAAAAACAGTTAAGTGGATAGCAAGCAGACAGTGGTGTTTTTGTGCAAATTGGCAAGCCTCTCCTTTCAGCCTTATCTCTCCGGTATGAAGAGTTAGTAATGTGCCTTTTGAGAGTCTCCTCTTGTATTACTTATTGTGCGTTATTTTTTCTCTCTTCCTGTTTCTGCCGTTGGTGTTAATAACGTGTGTGATGGTGTCTACGCAGAGCGGGGCGGACACACGGGAGCTCGCCGGTCCTTTTTTGTAGAAGCGGCCGATTGACTGGGGAGATTAATGGAAAGGGTTGATGGCCCGGGCGCAATAAACATACAAGCCTGCACATACACAATTGCACACACACACACACACACACACACACACACACACACACACACACACACACACACACACACACACACACACACACACACACACACACACACACACACACACACACACACACACACACACACATATTCTCGCACAATCTTCAGAATACCTGTGACATGCACTCAATGTCAGTATGAAAGCTTGTCTCCCCATTCAGAGTTGATACCTCTATCTAGCTATACATACTTGGCTCCGTCATAAAGCTAATTTATTCCATTGTTCTGTAGTGTTTCACTAAGTCACAAGCACAATGTGTTTTTCTTAAACTACCATACCATTAGTTAAACAGCGGAGCCACTAGTTCTAGCTCCGGTAGTTGGTGTAATTATCAACAGAACTGACGTCAAGTTGTTTATTACAAAATCATTTTGTTTATTTCCAAATCACACACCTATTGAAGAAGAGAAGCTGAAAATGGATCACTCAGTGTGTGTGCAACGGCGGATGACAAGCCTCAGTTAAACAGTCCTGATAATACAGTGATTCCCGTAATGACAGGATTCATAGCTATTGAAAAGGAACAGCGGATACACTGATTGCTACACTGATGCTCACTGAGTCGATGTGCTGTAATAGTTACATTATCCTCTGGGTCTGGGAGAGTTTACTAGTAGAAATAGAATGTTCACAACGGACATGAAGTTCCTGTAGTGATGTCAATGTATGAGTCTTCTCAAGGCTTACAAATAGAGCATCTCTCTCTCTCTCTCCCTCTCCCTCTCTCTCTCTCTCTCTCTCTCTCTCTCTCTCTCTCTCTCTCTCTCTCTCTCTCTCTCTCTCTCTCTCTCTCTCTCTCTCTCTCTCTCTCTCTCTCTCTCTCTCTCTCTCTCTCTCTCTCTCTCTCTCTCTCTCTCTCTCTCTCTCTCTCTCTCTCTCTCTCTCTCCTCTCTCTCTCTCTCTCTCTCTCTCTCTCTCTCTCTCTCTCTCTCTCTCTCTCTCTCTCTCTCTCTCTCTCTCTCTCTCTCTCCTCGCGCTCTCCCTCTCTCTCTCTCTCGCTCTCTCTCGCTCTCCCACTCTTCCTCCCAGGGCCTGTTGTCTGAGATCCTGCGTAAAGAGGAGGATCCCAAGACGGCCAGCCAGTCTCTGCTGGTCAACCTGCGGGCCATGCAGAACTTCCTGCAGCTGCCCGAGGCTGAGCGAGACCGTATTTACCAGGACGAGAGGGAAAGGAGCCTGACGGCTGCCTCGGCCATGGGACCTGCGCCACTCATCAGCACCCCGCCCACCCGGCCAGTGCAGGTATGGAACGAACAGGCAAGCATGCACACAGACAGAGCAGCGTGGACACAAACACACAAACAAACGCATTTATTTTGACCTTAAGTTGTACAGCAAGTGCCACTACCCACCCCACTCTTAAAATAGGAAGCAACTCAATGACGACAAGTTCTGAGGATTAGTAAATCTCCCCCAGTCTGTCAGTCAGTCACTTCCTCATTCAACTGCCTGACCACCAGCTCTCCACTGTCTCTCCCACAATCAAAGTCCTTTATTGGACAGGTATGTGGCAACTTTTCCACTTAAGCACATTTTGAGTGCGGTCGAGTGTGTCTGGGGCGGAGAGAGCCAGACAAAGAACTCCTCTGTTCAGCCTCAGACTAAAGACTGCCTTTTATTTGGGAGAGTGAGAATGTCCCTGTGCCACCCATTGGCCAAACAGGGAGGCCCTTTTTACTGCATGGCCAGATCGCAGTGGCCGTCCTTACAAAACTGGAAGGAAAGGGAAGAATCACACTCTGAACCAGTGCTTTTAAACTTGAAAAAGGACACTTTGCAGTTCACAGGTCTTCCTCAACAGTCAGTTGGCTGTGAAAGCTGGACATGGAAAAAGGGAGAGAGAGCCGATAGAGGGAGAGAGACAGACACAGAGAGGGAGAGAGGGAGAGAGGGAGAGAGACAGACACGGAGAGAGGGAGAGAGGGAGAGAGGGAGAGAGGGAGAGAGGGAGAGAGGGAGAGAGACAGAGACAGAGGGGGAGAGAGGGAGAGAGGGAGAGAGACAGACACAGAGAGGGAGAGAGGGAGAGAGACAGACACAGAGAGAGAGAGACAGAGAGACAGACACAGAGAGGGAGAGAGGGAGAGAGACAGACACAGAGAGGGAGAGAGGGAGAGAGGGAGAGAGACAGACACAGAGAGGGAGAGAGGGAGAGAGGAGAGAGAGACACAGAGAGGGAGAGGGAGAGGACAGACACAGAGAGGGAGAGAGGGAGAGAGACACACAGAGAGGGAGAGAGGGAGAGAGACCGACAGAGAGGGAGAGAGACAGACACAGAGAGGGAGAGAGGGAGAGAGGGAGAGAGACAGACACAGAGAGGGAGAGAGGGAGAGAGGGAGAGAGACAGACACAGAGAGGGAGAGAGGGAGAGAGAGATGTCCCTCGTACAACGACACATTGACCAGACTCGACCATGTCTCTGCTGTCAGACATACCTCTGTTCAGGCCCTAATTCTGTTTATTTCAGTGTCGTCCATTTCAAACATGTGGATCAGGAGGTGCACACACCTTTCTGGATTGAATAATTGTGTTAGTCAAATTCCAGGGATTTCAGTTTGTATTCTAAAGGCATCATTTTATGGGGCAGTACAGGACACACAGACCTTGTAGTTTTGTTATAACGGGTAGATAGGTCACATCTAAACTTCCACCATTTACTATACCGTTTTTTACTTCTTGCTGAACATGAAACATCACTGTATTATAGTGTACATTTTTCTATTCTTCCCTTCACATATGACTGAGTCCTATCATGGTAGGACTAGCCCTGGCCTGGACATATGCCAGACTCCCACTGACAGCTCCTAGAGAGTATGAATTAATGCATTGGGAGATTTAGCCACATAAATCAGTCAGGGTGGCAATTGAGCTGAGACAGGGAGGCTTTTATAGGCCTCCTAAAAAATGATGCGGCGGTATGTTTCTCATGTGTGCCCATGAGTGGCTCCAATGCCCTCACCAGTCTTTGCATGTCCAAGGCTTAGCAATTAGAGCTACTAAGGAAAATGTTGGTAGTCAGTACACACACTGACACCCCTCGCCTACTGAGTCATACATGGTTAAAAAATATGCCCAGGAATCTTAAGACATTCCAGTTTACCACAAATTTGGGGTCCATTATCTTTTCATAACCACCAAAATGGCTGTTAAATGTCTAGACATATGTGTTAAAAATTTATTTGAGATTTTTACTGATTGTTTTGGGCAAGTTTGTAAACTGATAAGATTAATACTGAGTAATGAAATTATTGCCTACACGTAACAAAAATATTTTTAAAAAATACAGTATTCACACAAGTTTTAAAAGGACTTCCTCTGGACTTTGCATATGAATGACAACAAGCCACGGAATGATGTTGATTCAATTCCATGTGTCTCTCTGCAATCTGATTTCTGATCAGTTTAGCTTCATCAATGAGACTGCAGTGTACTAACGTTGTCATTGCACGTGTAATATACTACCTTTGTGTTGATACAGCCTAACAATTTGTTGTGTGTGTGTGTGTGTGTGTTGTGTGTGTGTGTGCGTGTGTGCACATGTGTGTGTGTGGTTAAATCCCTTTTCTGAGGGTGGAACTAAACAAACATGTCTCTGTTGCCCCAGCAGCCCAGGAGAGAAGACTGTAACAACGTCAGACCTGAGGACTGGAACCCCAGAATCCCTGTGGGCATCTCTCCTGTAAGAAAACACAACAATGAACCATCTCTTTGTGACACTTTTCACCCTTCCTGTACTGTATCAATAACATTGTTATTCATGGTTATCGTAATGATGTATGTTGTGGCATTTTATGTATATAGTAGCATGATTTGTATCACTTTTAGAAAATAGAATTTTAGTATTAAGTATTTAGTTATAAATGTAATAGCTTATTAATAAGTAATTCAATGAATAAAAACATATTTATTAATAGTTCATCAATTGTTTATTAATGCTTGTTCATAAACATTATTATAAAGTGTTACCAATATGTTTTCTTATATATTCTTATATATGTTAAGTGAAGTTAATTAGAGAAATGATGAAATAATTGTATGTGAAATGGTCTCCCATGTTTTAAACATAGTTCACTTTCCCTCCTTCATCTACCTGGACAGATCCCCGAATCCAGAAAACCCGGCAGCATCACCTTGTTTTCCAACCCTTTTGCTGACACCCCTTACCCTGCCCAGGTGAAGGCCTCTCCACTCCCCAGCGAGTGGAACGGCAAGACGGAGAGCTGCATCCTCAACATCAACTCCTCCATCTATGACGAGATCCAGCAGGAGATGAAGAGGGCCAAGGTTTCCCAGGCTCTGTTTGCCAAGGTGGCCGCCTCCAAGAGTCAGGTACCATGTAACGGCCATGACTCTGGTTGCCATTTCGTTACACATAACATACAATTCTAGGCCAGAGACCAATACGAGCACTATTTTGGTACAGACACACAGACCTGCAGAGCAACACCACACACACTAAGTATTATTTTCCACTGTGCCACGAAGTAGAAGAGGGTTAACTGAGAAACTGGTATCATTTCTGTGAGAAATTGGCACTCAACATTTAAACAAAATATAGAACAAAAGAATGTCTCAGGCGATATTATTGAGAACGTATGTTATTAAACTATTAGTTACAGTTCCGTGGATGTTCCAGCTTCAAATATAATGCACACATCAATATTTACAGAGCTAATATTTTCATTTCATGCCTGGACTTGTCGTGGGGACATTTTGGCTCCTTCCCAGTGTGGTTGATGAAACATTAGAAAACAAAAGAATAAAACACGATCTGGAGACATTCACCAGTTAAGGGGTTGAAAAACTGAAGCGCCACATTGTGCAACTCTCCTCTCTTCTCCGACTGGTGATTTATCGCCATAATGACATATGTCTCCTTTATTGTGGGTTTAGCGAACAGCAGACAGTGTTTCAACACAAAACAAACCTGTTTATATTAGCTGTGTTTCTGAATGACTCTCAGCTAAAGCGGAGCCTGTTATCTCGCCCAGGGAACAACCCACTCGTTGAATACCGGCTTGTGTGAGCAAAATTACCATCAGTTTAACTCTTATTAAAACTAATTAAAGAAATGCGGAGCAAGCCGTTATTATTAAAGGTTTCATATATCGGTGGAGTTGAAAATGTTTCCACAATTGTTACTTGATGAAGAAAAAGAAAATAGATTAAACAGGGGCCAAATTATCTGGAAATATCTGTGGAGGTTGTTTTTTTTCCGCTGATTGCGATGATTATAGGGCCAGATACCTTTGTTTTAGCAAATTGCAGTTTGATGCACAAACCATTGTTTTTGTTCAGGAGTTCAAAGACTTTTTGGAAGAGAGGAGAGGAGAGAAGAGGGGGAGAAAAAATATACTTTCTCAGATTATCATTTGTGAGTGAACAGGTTTCCACTGTCTTTCCCCTCTCTCTCTCTCTCTCTCTCTCTCTCTCTCTCTCTCTCTCTCTCTCTCTCTCTCTCTCTCTCTCTCTCTCTCTCTCTCTCTCTCTCTCTCTCTCTCTCTCTCTCTCTCTCTCTCTCTCTCTCTCTCTCTCTCTCTCTCTCTCTCTCTCTCTCTCTCTCTCTCTCTCTCTCTCTCTCTCTCTCTCTCTCTCTCTCTCTCTCTCTCTCTCTCTCTCTCTCTCTCTCTCTCTCTCTCTCTCTCTCTCTCTCTCTCTCTCTCTCTCTCTCTCTCTCTCTCTCTCTCTCTTTCCTCTCCTAAGTTTCTCTCTCCTCTCCCTGCTTCACCATTCATGGCGATGGAGGCGGAGGGTGTGAATGTGAATTGAGCAGCAGATAAGAAGTGTGCTAATTATGCCTGTGAAAGGGGGCCTGGGAGAGCACTTATCTCTGGCTCCATCTCGTAATGGGCGCTCCCCGGGCAGCTGGTGCCCCTCCCGGCCCAGGCTCACACCACCACCGGGGGCAGTGGCGGCTCCACTCCGCACCAAGCCCAGACTCAGAACCAGAGACCCAAGCCCAGGCTCTGCACTTTAGCCCAGTGGGGGTTGCTGGTGCTGGGGTTGGAGGGCGAGGGCGAGGGAGTGAGGAGCTGGTGGTGGTGGATGGTGGTGAAGGAAGGGTCCATCCATTGGGGTGCAGACTGGCAGGAGAAACGGGGGTTTGGGGGCGGGGGAGGCTCAGTCTCGATACGGAGGCTGGCACATGCGTGTCTGATTGGTGTGCCATGCCTCCTCTTCCCACTGCCACCCCGGCACAGTGCAGGAATTCTCGGTGGTCGCACGCTCGCATGTATGCAGCCCACCACCCTGAAAGAGCTGGCGAATGTTGGGAGGTTGGAGGACAGGAGAGCTTGGCTCAGGCAGCTATTGTGTGTGTCTGTGTGTGCGTTTGCCTCGTCTAGCCCTGCCACTGTGAAAGATAGATAGAATGAGGAGAGGAGGGGAAAGGAGGAGCGGGGAGAAGAGGGGAGGAGATCTGAGAAGGGGAGCAGGGGGCTGTGGAATGGGAGAGGGTGGGAGCAGTGGTGGTCCCCTGAGTGGGAGAGCTCTAAGCAGGAGTTTAGAGATTGGCTTACACTCCAGTGTGTGAGATTGGCTTACACTGTGTGTGTGTGTGTGTGTGTGTGTGTGTGTGTGTGTGTGTGTGTGTGTGTGTGTGTGTGTGTGTGTGTGTGTGTGTGTGTGTGTGTGTGTGTGTGTGTGTGTGTGTGTGTGTGTGTGTGTGTGTGTGTGTGTGTGGTGTGCATGGGTGTGTTGTGTGGGGGATGGGGTTTGGAACACAGCCATCCCGTCCCCTCTCAGGGCTCGTAACCACAGCAGACCTCTCTTTCTGCCAGTCTTTAACTGGTAGGTCTCTCTCTCATATTCACAGTAGCATTTCAATTACTTTTTTAACCTCAACATTTTGGGTGCAGTGAGTAAGTACAATTGAAAATCTCCATTCCACTTCTGGTTGGCATCAAGTTCAGTCATGCAGCCTACAGGATATCTTGAGACTGCAGCCTATTTTGATTAATTTGTACAGCTATACATTACATTAAGATAGAATCCAGTAACCCTTCATATTTCATTTGTATCAAATTTCATTCTTATCAAATTCAAAGTAGAGCTAACATTCAGCTGTGGGAGATGTGCTGTATACTAGTTTGAGTAGGTTGTTAGAGGGTAACTATAGTATTGAGGTAGCCTTTGTTGATGATGTAGCCTATTGGTTTGAAGCCAGCCACAGGAGACAATGCCGCCAGAATCCTCAGCTAGCATTAGGAGACGCCCCTTTAGTTATAGCGTTCGGAGAGATGGATGATAGATTTTGATGAGAGCCCTTGTCACTGCTAACAAAGCTGCACCGGTAGAGGTGGTGGCTAGGTAGCTATCTGTTTTAGCTAGTGAAATGGAGGCTATCCGTATTGGCTAGGCTAACAGAGAGGGTGTTTAGCTAGCTGTATGTTGTTGGCTGCTAAAGGAACGGAAGCTAGCGATGGGTGGCTAGCGGCGGGAGGCTAGCCGTGGGGAGCCACTGACATGGCTTTGGTGTCTAAACTGCCTGACACACATCCTGAGAGGGAGCTGTGATTGTCTGTATCAGAGTCCCTGCTGTCACACAACAAGCGATCCGGGAGCTCCTGCGCCACAGGGCTAGCACTCATACCCCCCAACACACACACACACAGAGTGACCAGTGGAATACAAAAAGAAACGCCACCACCAAGTGCCTATCTCTCTCTCCCTCTCTGTCACTCGTTCTCTCTCTCTTCCCTGGAAGAGGCTACGCTAATTAGCCAGGCTCTAATGAGACAGAATGGCACTGATCTGGTCCGCCGCTGCGCCGGGGGGTTGGTGCAGGGGGCTGGTGTGTGCCATCTGTCACCCTGCGCCCGCCTGGCACAGAGCTCTCCGGGGGGACACTGACTGCCTAGCTGGTCTGGAATGGAGAGGTGGAGAGTGGGAGAGAGAGAGAGGGGAGGAGGAGGGTGGTGGAATTACTGGACATGCCCCCCCTGCCTATAATTTCTGAAATGATTCATATCCTGGGTTAGTGGAATCTGTGTTGTTATTTTTGACTGGGACAGCTTGAACACTGTACATCTATCCCACTCATATGGCCCAACCACCTCCTTCATACTCATGCATGGACCCCTCCCATCCTACCAAACCTGTCAATCAATTCTCACCAGAAATGTTGGGTTCCTCTCTCTGCTGAGTCTAAAGGGCAGATGTTACGGGAGATGATATTTGGAACGTAGACTCACTGCTTTGACAGAATTGAATAATATCTGATCTTCTGAAGCAGGAAGCGCCTAGGGAGAAACTGGGCTTGACCACCTACACCATGAGTCATGAACCTAAAGATAAAAAATGTGAGGGGTTTATAACTTGAGTCTTTTTCCTTCATGGATAATATGACTGTGGTGCTGTTATAGGGCTGATCCAGAGTGAAGTTATAAATCACCTCCCAAAGTTTCACTTCTGTTTCTGTGGTGTAACGGCCAACAGAACATCTCCATTGTTTGTTTACAGACTCCGGATTTTCTCCCAGTGAAACTGAGGCAGATTAGAAATGAGAGAGCATCACCAAAAGGGAAATAAAGGCCATGACTGTTTATTAATTGATTTATTTATTTATCCGGTTGCTTGGTTATTAGGTTGCCAGGGAAACGGTGGCAGATCCTCTATATTATTAAAGAGACAATTTCTCGAACCGGAGACCCAGATGTCTGAATAATTAATTTAGTGTATGAATTATGTTGCAAAAGGCAGTTCCTCCTCTTCCCTCTGAAATTAGCATTTTTGTAATTGTTTAATGGACAGAGGAATCCCCACCAGCATCTAACCCACTGCCTCTCATTTCATCAACCACCTCTAACCCCCCCCCCCCCTCTCTCTCTCTCTCTCTCTCTCTCTCTCTCTCTCTCTCTCTCTCTCTCTCTCTCTCTCTCTCTCTCTCTCTCTCTCACTCTCTCATTCACACACCCTCTCTCTCTCTCTCTCTCTCTCTCTCTCTCTCTCTCTCTCTCTCTCTCATTCACACTCTCTCTCTCTCTCTCTCTCTCTCTCTCTCTCTCTCTCTCTCTCTCTCTCTCTCATTCACACACTCTCTCTCTCTCTCTCTCTCTCTCTCTCTCTCATTCACACACTCCTCTCTCTCTCTCTCTCTCTCTCTCTCTCTCTCTCTCTCCCTCTCTCTCTCTCTCTCTCTCTCTCTCTCTCTCTCTCTCTCTCTCATTCACACACCCTCTCTCTCTCTCTCCTCCTCTCTGCCCTTTTGCCCAACTCCATCACACCTACTGTACCTACCTCTATCCCCACATTCCACTCCCTGACATTTGCCCCCTGCTGTCCCAAGTCTGAGCTAGCTCTCACCCTCCACGCCCCCGTTGCTTCTCCTTCCCAGGCCGGGCTAACAGTGTGGGGAGAGCCTCGCTCCAGCTCCAGCCCTTTCCCACTATCTCCTCTGACAGACCACACAGGGCTTGTTCTGAGGCCCATTCTGGCTAATCTGATCAGGCAGGCAAATACGCCGGGAAAAGCGCTTTAATGATCCCCCTAATTACCTCAAGTCAATACCAACTGTATTATTAGACTCGGGGAAAATATTCCATTAGGGTGCCCCCTGTGGGAGTCCCCCCGTGCACACCGATGTCACGCGCCGCGCGCCCCCACGCTTGTAATTAATTTTATTTACACACGCAGGAATGCACAAGGTCGCACCTGCAGCCCGGAGCCGCCGACTCGGCCCGCCTAATCAGATCTGTCATAATTACCATTCTGCATGCTTCTGACACACGCCGGGAAATATTTCAATTTAACTACAGCCACTAGCTCCGGCAGATGCAGTGTGTGTGTGTGTGTGTGTGTGTGTGTGTGTGTGTGTGTGTGTGTGTGTGTGTGTGTGTGTGTGTGTGTGTGTGTGTGTGTGTGTGTGTGTGTGTGTGTGTGTGTGTGTGTGTGAGAGAGAGAGAGAGAGGGAATTGCATGGGGAGACATTAGGACCTATTCGAGTGCTTGTGTACTCCCGCTTTCTATCTCTCTCTCTCTCTCTCTCTCTCTCTCTCTCTCTCTCTCTCCTTCTACTTGTTTCTCTTCAGACCCTGTCTCTCTCCTCTCTCTTACTACGCACATGATGCCACAAAGTAGACTTCTCACACTGTATAGCTATGACTTTCCACATCAGTTCTCATTTCATACAGAGGGTCAAGACGTCCCTCACATCTCATACATATCATTCATTGAGACCCTATTTGGAGATTTTAACAAATGTAACAGTCCCTTCCATAATAATAATAATAATATATGCCATTTAGCAGACGCTTTTATCCAAAGCGACTTACAGTCATGTGTGCATACATTCTACGTATGGGTGGTCCCGGGAATCGAACCCACTACCCTGGCATTACAAGCGCCATGCTCTACCAACTGTGCTACAGAAGGACCTTCCATCTGAAAGCAGACTTGTAGACCAATTACAGATACGGCTTTAGCTGACATACACAATTTGCAGGTTTTCTGCTATTTTAATCCATAATTCACTAAAATCAACCATGATTTATCAGCTTAATTATGCTCTGATATTAGCAATTAAACTCCAGCTTTGAATTAAATATCAATCAAGTGCTTATAATTGATGGAATAACACTACACGTAGGTGATTGGTGTGTTCCTTGTTCAGGTGCTGCTTAGCTCTGAAACTTTCTTCTTCTCTCTTCCTCTTTTGTGAGTTGGTGGTCCTTTGTGCATTCATTCACTCTCTTACTTGTTCTCCTGTTTCTGTAGCTGCCTCAATACTGTTGTAGACTCCATAAAAGATGTAAACTGAGGGATACTATAATGTTGAAGAGATTTTACTGGACTCTCTCTCTGTTATTTAATAGTTCTCAAAACTGGAATAGCTTGATATATTTGTTCCACAGTCAACTGAACATGCCTCCTAATGTTTGACAAAGATACAACATAGTGTTTGGTTTGTCATTTTGTAGCCTGGCAGAGCAGAGCACAGATATGTCATGTTCTGTATTTGAGAATTTTGACATTTTTTTTGTCCCAGTTCTAAGTGTTCCCATTTTAGGAATTCAACGCTGCAACTGTGACATTCTGTGACGATGAACCGATTGCCATTGTTCTGAGAGTAAATGCTGAGAAAGAGAACGTTTCCTGCACAATCATGCTTTCACTCCGCAGCATATGTGCAACGTAGATGTTCCAGTCTGCTATTGTTGACAACTGGCGCATTGTGATGCGAGAGGGCATGACCTTTCACTCGGTAAACGCTGATATCACATGTTTCCCAGCTGGTGTCTTTGACATCATATACCTTAGTCTGAAATGTGTCGGTCAAGACTTCCCATGTTGCAATTTGAAAATGAATGCAAGGAAACAGGTTGCCTTGTTTGTTTCAGATTGAGAAGATGTGGGTATGTATGCATACTCTACTCTTGACACTCCTGCAAAAGGGGTTAGGTAACCAATCTGGCAACCGATTCGAAGAAATTCCACTTTGACAAAACATTAATGCATGTTTTTATGTAGCTACAGGTTAAACTCTGTATAAATGTCCAAAATAAGGCATTTAAATAACAGATTACATTGTATTCTGTTGAGCAATATGTTTCCTACTTAGGATTCACAATTTGACTGGATTGTTTTGTGTACAAATCCTTCAACACAAATCATCACTTTTAATTTGTTGTTTCTAAAGAGTGTTAATTGATAGATTTGTTCTACAGTACAAATGCTCGTGGACAGTCAGGCCCCAGTCCAATGAGTTCTATTGCAGGGAGTCAGATGGTTGAGTAATGAACAGTCAAGAGTATTACCGTGTATTTCCATGTGCAGACCAATCCCCTGCAGGATCAGTGATTAAACCCCAGGACCTGGTGTAAATAATGCTGTGGTGCACATAGACATCTGCGTGAGCTCTTTCACAGTTCACTCTACTTGTGTTACCAAACACAACATAACAGCTGTAAACTTACATTGAGGAGTTTTCCACAACAGTCACGGCCTTCATCAATAAGTGCATACAGTGCCTTCGGGAAAGTTTTCAGGTCCCTTGGATGTTTTCCACATTTTATTACGTTACAGCCTTATGTGCTTAGGGTCATTGTCCTGTAGGATGGTGACCCTTCGCCCCAGTCTGAGGTCTTCAGCGGTCTGGAGTAGATTTTTATCAAGGATCTCTCTGTACTTTGCTCAGTTCATCTTTGCCTCGATCCTGACTAGTTTCCCAGTTCCTGCCGCTGAAAAACATCCGCACAGCATGATGATGCCACCACCATGCTTCACTGTAGGGATGGTGCCAGGTTTCCTCCAGACGTGAAGCTTGGCATTCAGGCCAAATAGTTCAATCTTGGTTTCATCAGACCAGAGAATCTTGTTTCTCATGGTCTGAGAGTCCTTTAGGTGCCTTTTGGAAAACTCCAAACGGGCTGTTATGTGCCTTTTACTAAGGAGTGGCTTCTGTCTGGCCACTCTACCATAAAAGCCTGATTGGTGGAGTGCTGCAGAGATGGTTGTCCTTCTGGAAGGTTCTCCCAGCTTCACAGAGGAAATCTAGAGCTCTGTCAGAGTGACCATCAGGTTCTTGGTCACCTCTTTGACCTAGGCCCTTCTCACCCGACTGCTCAGTCTGGCCCGGTGGCCAGCTCTAGGAAGCCCAGGGTGTCTTGGGGACTTTCAATGCTGCAGACATTTTTTTGTTACCCTTCTCCAGATCTGTGCCATGACACAATCCTATCTCGGAGTTCTACGGACAATTTCTTCAATCTCACGGCTTGGTTTTTGCTCTGACATGCACTGTCAACTGTGGGACCTTATATAGACACGTGTGTGCCTTTCCAAAGGCAATCCAATGAATTGAATTTACCACAGAGACTCCAATAAAGTTGTAGAAACACCTCAAGGATGATCAATGGAAACAGGATGCACCTGAGCTCAATTTGGAGTCTCATAGCAAAGGATCTGAATACTTACGTAAATAAGGTATTTTTGTTTTGAAAAAATTATACATTTGCAAAAATGTTTAAAAACATGTTTTTGCTTTGTCATTATGGGGTATTGTGTGTAGATTGCTGAGGATTTGTTTTAAATGTAATCCATTTTAGAATAAGGCTGTAATGTAACAAAATGTGGAAAAAGTCAAGGGGTCTGAAAACTTTCCGAAGGCACTGTAGACAATGTCATCCCCACAGTTACTATAAGAACATATCCAAAGCACAAACTAGGCATTACCTACTGGGCTAGAGCGACCGCTTACAAGAAACGGGACACGGACATGGACACATGCAAGAAAGCCTGCTACGACCTCCGATGAGACATCAAACATGCAAAAGGACAATATAGGAGGAAGGTGGAGTCCTATCGGCTCCGATGCTTGTTGTGTGTGGCAGGACTTGCAGACGATAATGGACTGCAAAAGGAAACGCAGCCGTGAGTTGCCCAGCGATGCAGAACTCCCAAACAAGCTAAATGCCTTTTATGCTCGCTTTGAGGAATATAACACTGTGCCTTGCATGAAAGTTGCTGTTTTTCCAGATGACTGTGCGATCTCGCTCTCCGTGGCCGATGTGAGAAAAACGTTTAAACAGGTTAACAATCACAAGGCCGCCGGGCCAGACAGAATACCAGGGCGCATGCGCAGACCAGCTGGCAAGTGTCTTCTCTGACATTTTTCATCTCTCCTTGTCCCAGTCTGTAATCCCAACATGTTTCAAACTGACCACCATTGTCCCTTTTCCCAAGAGCTTTAAGGTAACCTGCCTAAATGACGATTGTTCTGTCGCACTCACATCTGTAGTTATGAAGTGCTTTGAAAGGCTGGTCATAACACACATCAACACCATTATCCCAGACACCCTACACCCACTCCAATTCACATATCGCCCCAAAAGGTCCACAGAGGATGCAATCTCAATTGTACTTCACACTGCCCTCTCCCACCTGGACAAGAGGGGAAATAACTATGTGAGAATTCTGTTCATAGACTATAGCTCAGCGTTCTACACCATAGTCCCCACCAAGCTCATCACCAAGCTTGGGACCCAGGGAATGAACCCCTCCCTCTGCAACTGGATCCTGCACTGCCTGATGGGCCGGCCCCAGGTGATGAGGGTAGGCAACAACACATCTGCCACGCTGACCCTCAATACGGGGGATCCTCAGGTGTACGTGCTTAGTCCCCTCCTGTACTCCCTGTTCACCCATGACTGCATGGCCACTCATGACTCCAACACTATCATCAAGTTTTCTGACAACCCGACGGTGGAAGGCCTGATCACCGACTGGCTGCATCACCGCCTGGTATGGCAAATGCACCGCCCTTGACCGCTATGCCCTACTGAGGGTGGTGCGGACAGCCCAGTTCATCACTGGGTCCGAGCTCCCTGCAATCCTATTTCAGGCGGTGTCAGAGGAAGGCCCGAAAACCTGCCAAAGACTCCAGCCACCCAAGCCATAGACCGCCCGGCAACCAGGCTCTAAGACAGCATCTACCCCCAAGCCAAAGACTGCTAAATAGCGAGACTGCTAAATAGTCAATGAATGATACCTGAACTATCTGCACTGACTCTATCTGCACTGACCCTACACACACTCACTAGACGATATATACACCCTAAATTGACACTCCCACACAAAACCCACACACATTCACTTACACTACATACGTACACACAAACACATAACAAATACACACATTCCGACACAACACAAACACACATACATACACATTACACACACACACACTTTTATATTCATCATATGGTGCTGCTACTCTGTTCTTTATTTTCCCCTATCCTGATGTCTAGTGACTTTACCCTGCCTTCATGTACATATCTACCTCAAATACCTTAATATGATCTATCCTGATGCCTAGTCACTTTACCCTGTCTTCATGTACATATCTACCTCAAATACCTTAATATGATCTATCCTGATGCCTAGTCACTTTACCCTGTCTTCATGTACATATCTACCTCAAATACCTTAATATTATCTATCCTGATGCCTAGTCACTTTACCCTGCCTTCATGTACATATCTACCTCAAATACCTTAATATTATCTATCCTGATGCCTAGTCACTTTACCCTGTCTTCATGTACATATCTACCTCAAATACCTTAATATTATCTATCCTGATGCCTAGTCACTTTACCCTGTCTTCATGTACATATCTACCTCAAATACCTTAATATTATCTATCCTGATGCCAGGTCACTTTACCCTGCCTTCATGTACATATATACCTCAAATACCTCATACCTCTGCACAATGATCTGGTACTGCTACTTCCTGTATATAGATCCACATTGATCTGGTACTGCTACTTCCTGTATATAGCTCCACAGTGATCTGGTACTGCTACTTCCTTTATATAGCTCCACAGTGATCTGGTACTGCTACTTCCTGTATATAGCTCCACATTGATCTGGTACTGCTACTTCCTGTATATAGCTCCACAGTGATCTGGTACTGCTACTTCCTGTATATAGCTCCACAGTGATCTGGTACTGCTACTTCCTGTATATAGCTCCACAGTGATCTGGTACTGTTACTTCCTGTATATAGCTCCACAGTGATCTGGTACTGCTACTTCCTGTATATAGCTCCACAGTGATCTGGTACTGCTACTTCCTATATATAGCTCCACAGTGATCTGGTACTGCTACTTCCTGTATATAGCTCCACAGTGATCTGGTACTGCTACTTCCTGTATATAGCTCCACAGTGATCTGGTACTGCTACTTCCTGTATATAGCTCCACATTGATCTGGTACTGCTACTTCCTGTATATAGCTCCACATTGATCTGGTACTGCTACTTCCTGTATATAGCTCCACAGTGATCTGGTACTGCTACTTCCTGTATATAGCTCCACAGTGATCTGGTACTGCTACTTCCTGTATATAGCTCCACAGTGATCTGGTACTGCTACTTCCTGTATATAGCTTAATTCTTGTGTATTTTATTTTATTCCTTGTGTTACTATTTTATTTTATTATTATTTTTAAACTCGGCGCATGTGACAAATACTATTTGATTTGA
>NC_068454.1:61193843-61213843 GCF_023373465.1 Oncorhynchus keta
TATATTAATCACAAACAGAGTAACAGTCAAAATGTTTGTTTTTAATGAAATACTTTTTAAATTTACTTTACTTTTAACTTAAGTTTTCTTTTTAAAAAGGCAGCTTGCAAATGAACACAAAAACCTTAGACTCACGTTAAACTTTTAAAATGGTGAATTATTAACATAAATACTTATGTTAAACATAGTGGCAGCTGAATGGCTGATTGATCAGTTATTTTGTTAGCCAGAAACATATGGCCAGTCCCATACAAAACCACCAGTGTAGAAATACCATAATCAGATTTTTCTCATCGAGCCTAATATCAGAATAAAAAAGTGAAAAAAATGTACCAATTTGGGATACTTCGCAGAAAAGTTAACCGCTAATGAAATAGAAATGATTTGGCTTCCAGTAAAATGTTTCAGTACTGTAATGCATAGAGGAACTACTGACACTTCAGAATACTTATTGGTGTTGGCGTTGATCCTCTGTCAACCCAGGTCAGTCGACTGATTAAAAAGCTTGTTGTTCTCAAGAGAGACCTGTTGCAAAACAGTGACACACAGATGTGGAGAGAAGCCGGCACTCATTGGCTAACCTTTCCTTATTAAAGCTCCCTATATGTGTGTTGTAGTGTAAAATGGGATCTTTGAGTGAAGATGTGCAGCTGGCTGATAAGCTATTTGTAAAGTGCTGTGTTTTCTAAACTTCATTACCAAACTCCAATACGAGTGTGTCTGACTCAGGGGGAAAATAACTGTTGCGTGTTCAATATAGAGCACGAGTTGCCCACTCAACCCTCCCTCCACTCAAACAATGAGACATTTTAGGAGTAATGTGTAATGTGTTTACACTAGCGGGATACTGACGGCAAAGCAAAGCCATCGTTAGCATTCTCACACACAGGGCAATCGGCGGCGATCGCGTTTTGAATTGTACACACATTGAGTTTGTTTATCGCGGTCTGGCAATATCATTTGAATGGGGTCTGATAAGCTTGACAGTACCAATCAGAATGGACAGGTTCCGTGTGAATTCCCAGCATCTCAGTGTCTTTGTACGTGTTTGTGTGTGTGTGTGCGTGCAGGTTTGTATGTGAGTACTGGTGCCTCTACCCCACAATGAAAGACACAATTTCCGCATGAAAAAAGAATCCCAAGAACTGATTACATTCAATAAGATATGACATGGAAATTCCTCCAGCGGAGCGCCTGTTCTGTACACAGTGGGCCCATTCTACACAACTCAATTGAGTTGAATTAAAGGCGTTATATGAAGTCGCCGATAAGTGTTCACTGATAACATCCTTCCTCTTGTTTCCCCCCACCCTCCTTTTCCCACCACAGTCTCAGACCCATCAACAGCCCCAGCAACAGCAGCAGCACCAGCCCCCCATGTCCCTCCAGCACCCTTCCCAGCCTCCACTGTCCCAGCAGCCCATGCAACAGCAGCAGCAGCAACCACCCATGGGCCCCCGGCTTCCCCCTCGCCAGCCCTCCACCGCCTCCCCGGCAGAGACAGAGGACCAGGCCCGCGGCGGCGGGGGCACCAAGGCTCGCTCCGGTGGGAGCAAGATCTCCCAAGAGGCCCTAGGCATTCTGCAAAGCTTCATCCAGGACGTGGGAATGTACCCAGACGAGGAGGCCATCCACACCCTGTCGGCCCAGCTGGACCTGCCCAAGCTCACCATCATCAAGTTCTTCCAGAACCAGCGCTTCTACGTCAACCACCCGGCCAAGCTGCCCAAGGAACCCAGCAACAGCAGTAGCAGCAGCCCAGCCTTTGAGGAGGAGCTGTCGGACTTCAGGGAGGGCAGTGCCGAGCTGCTGAAGGAGCTGGAAGAGAGCACACAGACCAACAGCACCATCTTCTCCATCAAGATCGAGGAGCACCTGGCCCGCTCCGAGGCCCTTTCAGAATCTGACCACGAGACCAAGGAGTAGAGAGAGCGTCCCCCAGTCTGAACACTGCTGAAAGAGTAGTGCGACTGTACACACAGAGACTGAAATCAATGCTGAAGGGTAATGGTCTGGCTAGCGCAGTGCGACCACTGCGAGAGTAAAGAGTAGTGGTTTTATCAATGCAGAGTCTGGACTCTATGCGTACGAGTAGCATTTATATATCAATGCAGACTGAAAGGCTACGCAACGCTAGCATTCTCACACTGGAACCCACCCATTTCCACAGACTACAGTAATACGAATAAGTATTGCTTTTTCTGATTTTGTAAAACTTGTATTATTCACTGTAAAGACTGATGCATCATTTAAATAACCTGCACAAAAAATTATTCTAAGTATGTTGCCGTGGATATTTGCTGACTGCACTCAATGTCTGTTGTTTTACACTGATTTCCTTTCTCTTTGAGCTACTGATAATATAATAAGAAGCCCCCATGGAGTTTGATAGGACTTTGATAGGTGTTTACGTATGTGGTGTTAACTGGATTTTTTTTTAAATGCATATTAAATCGAGGACCAAGTGGATGACAAGGCCTTAATGATGAGGTGCTAAGTCTGGAAGCCTGCTGGCAAATGAGTTATTCTTTGAAAATGCGGAAAAACATGACGGTGATTACGGATCACTCAAACTCTGGAATGCAAACCGCACCCCAGGTGCGTCGCCGAGAATAGCTCAATCGTTACATAATATTTGTTAGGAAGAAATATAAATATATATATAGACATTATATTAACTGTAAAAAAAAATACAAAAAAATACAGTCTTAAAGAAACTATGCCAATAAATGCCTTGTACTATATGGCACTGCCGATTAGATTATTTTGCAAAACCTTTGTCACTGTACTTTCTGAATCAGCCACACAGTTTAAAAATGTGAATCACAAACTGTTTTTTGTTGTCTTCTACATTATTTATTTGCAGTTCATGCAGTGTTTCTGATGTAATTACTTTTTTTGGGAAAGTTTGTTACATAGCCTTTTTTATTTTATTTCAACGATCCTTTTCTATTTATAAATGTAATTTTGATGGGCAGTAAAAACAAAAAGTGTCTTAACGTTTTAAATGGACAATGTGCTTTAAAGGTTGCCTATAAAAGTGCTGTATGTCAAGCAACTCATGCTACAAGCTTCACAATTAATGTTGTATGCAATTTTTACTATCATGCAAATAAGCTTAGGTAAATTACTAACCTATAGAACACCTTAGAGAGAAAAACATATGCAATCTGTGTGAATATCGATGTCTGCAATGTGTCTTCCTTTGGTTAACAATCCAATTCAAGCTATTCCTGTATAAATATCCTGTATAAAAAAAGTGTTTCTTTTTTATGAGTTTATTTCAATGAGAACACCAGTTATTTTGTTACAACTGACTGTTTTATAAGTGTTTCTCGGTTTCTTTATGCAGAAATTGTCTAACTAGGAGTGGTTCTTTATTGTTAATTACACAATTAAACTGTTTGTATTGTACCCCAGATTCTTGCCATTCATGTGACCACTCTACTTGCACCTATAGAAGAAGATTTCACTATTCAACAGTATGTAACAACATATAACGACTTTTCACTCAAATTAGTTCATTTTTTATCCTAAAAAGTGTAATACTTCTAAGTATCACAATTTATATTTGTCCTTTTTTTTTAAATTCTATGCAAAAGTTAACACTTAACAATATGTGCATATCCAATACCTTTGAAAAACACTGTACATGAGCTCCACTCTTGCATCTTTTATCTTGATACTCTCCTGAGCGTCTGAAGTAGCTGTGAGACCTGAAAAGTAAATAAAAGTGGGGTGTTAATTCCTGTGCTAACGAAGCCCTCTTTAGGGAGATAACGTGCCAAAACAGCACAGGTGCCCTGACCTTTCCCTGAACCCCAGGTGTAATCAGGTGTTTGTCTGCTCCACACAGAAATGACATTTACCTGTTAACACCTTCAGATATGTTCCAGCCAGTCTGGGCTGGATTCCCTCCAGGTTTTGCTCTTTTTTTCCTTTTTCAAAATAAAGACCAGTGTAACATTGTGTGTGTTTGAAGCAAAGGAGGAGAAATGCACAGATGCTTGAATCACATATTCACATAAGGGGATTCTAAGGGCTTCAATCACCGGAGATTTGAGTTCTTGAGCACATTAGGTTATTTATAATTCAAGGGGAAAGGGTCACAGTAGTTTAATATACACTGTACACTTTTAGACGAAAAGGTGCTATCTAGAACTTAAAGTGGTTCTGTCCCCATGGGAGAATCCTTTGAAGAACCCTTTTTGGTTCCGGGTAGAACCATTTTGGTTCCAGGTAGAAAACCCTTTTGGCTTCCATGTATGACTCTTTCTATAGAGAGTTCACGTAGAACCCCGAAAGGGTTCTCCCTGGAAACAAAAAGGGTTCTCCCTGGAAACAAAAAGGGTTTGCCTAAGGGGACAGCCGTAGAAACCTTTTTTCTAAGAGTGTACATACCAGGGTTGGGATCAAATCTGAATTGTGTTACAAATGGCTCTTTAATTCAAATCTGAATCTTGAATTTGAATTGGCCACACCCTGCTTGAAGCAGAATTTGAATTGGATTAAAAGTAGAATTGAATGAAATTAGATTCAATTAAATTCAAATGGCTCATTTATCACCATAGAACTGTGTATTTTGACATAATGTATGGTTACCAATAACATGAAGCATAAATTTGAAACATTTCATTTTTAATACTCATTATTCTAAAACAATTTTAAGTACACTGGTCTGGAAATATTCTAAGATCATTTTATAGGTTGTCTATAATAATTCATAATTCCCATAAAAAATTTAAAAAAACAAGAAATCAAGAAATATCAGAACGAATCCAATTAACAACCCAAATAACACTGTATCAGTCATCCAAATGCAATTTATGCGTATATAAACTGAAAATATATACTATAAATGATATGTACAGCGGTATATCTACAGCAGTAGAAGAGAAACGGAAAGTGTGTCTCTATATACTGTGCATCTGGAAAGTATTTAGATGCCTTGACTGTTTCCACATTTTGTAACGTTACAGCCGTATTCAAAAAAAAGAAAAGTTGCTCATCAATCTACACACAATACCCCATAATGACAAAGCAAAAAAATGTATAAAAAATGTCAACTGAAATATCACATTTACGTAAGTATTCAGACCCTTTACTCAGTACTTTGTTGAAGCACCTTTGGCAGCGATTACAACCTCGAGTCTTTTTGGGTAATGCACTACAAGCTTAGCATACCTGTATTTGGGGAGTTTCACCCATTCCACTCTGCAGATACTCTCAAGCTCTGTCAGGTTGGATGGGGAGCTTCGCTGCACAGCTTTTTTCAGGTCTCTCCAGAGTTGTTCGATCAGGTTCAAATCCGTTTCTCGCTGGGCACTCAAGGACATTCAGAGGGTCATTGTCCTGATGGAAGGTGAACCTTTGCCCCAGTCTGAGCGCTCTGGGGCAGGTTTTTATGAAGGATCTCTCTCTACTTTGCTCCGGTCATCTTTCCCTCTATCCTGAATAGTGCCCCAGTCCCTGCTGCTGAAAAACCTCCCCACAGCATGATGCTGCCACCACCATGCTTCACCGTAGGGATGGTGCCATGTTTCCTGTAGACGTTACGCTTGGCATTCAGGCCAAGAGTTTAATCTTGGTTTCATCAGACCAGAGAATCTTGTTTCTCATGGTCTGAGAGTCCTTTAGGTGCCTTTTGGCAAACTCCAAGCGGCAGTCACTGAGGAGTGGCTTCAGTCTGACCACTCTACCATAAATGACTGATTGGTGGAGTGCTGCAGAGATAGTTGTCTTTCTGGAAGGAACTCCCATCTCCACAGAGGAACTCTGGAGCTCTGTCAGAGTGACCGTCAGTTTCTTGGTCACAACCCTGACCAAGACCCTTCTCTCCCGATTGCCCAGTTTGGCCGGGCGGCCAGCTCTGGGAAGTGTCTTGTTGGTTCCAAACTTCTTCCATTTAAGAATGATAGATGCCACTATGTTCTCAGGGACCTTCAATGCTGCAGACATTTTTGGTACCCTTCCCCAGATCTGTGCCTCGACAAAATCATGTCTCAGAGCTCTATGGACAATTCCTTCGACCTCATGGCTTGGTTTTTACTCTGACATGCACTGTCAACTGTGGGACCTTATATAGACAGGTGTGTGCCTTTCCAAATCATGTCCAATCAATTGAATTTACCACAGGTGGACTCCAATCAATTGTCTCAATCATCTCAAGGATGATCAATAGAAATAGGATGCACCCGAGCTCAATTTCGAGACTCATCACAAAGGGTCTGAATAAATAAGCTATTTCAATTTATTTTATTTTATTAATTTGCTAGCATTTGAAAAAATCTGTTTTTGCTTTGTCATTATGGGTTATTGTGTGTAGACTTATGTCGGAAAAAATGTATTTAATCAATTTTAGAATAAGGCTGTAGCGTAACAAAATGTGGAAAAGGGGAAAGAGTCTGAATACTTTCCGAATGCACTGTACATGGGACAGCAGTGTTGGCTGTTTGTGTGTGTGTTTGTGTGTATGTGTGTGTGTAAGTATACACTACTGGTCAACATTTTTAGAACACCTACTCATTCAAGGGTTTTCACTCTGCTACAGTCTGGCAGATGGTACAGGTGCATCAGAGCAGTACCCAAGAGGCTTGGCAACAGCTTCTATCACCAGGCCATCAGACTGTTGAACAGCCATCACTAGCCATCTACCTCCACCGTACTTTGTCCTGCACTTTTTTGCACACATACAGTACTCCGGCACACTCACTCACACAAAACACACACACAGCTCATACACATAGAGACTCCTGCACTCATATACACTACCGGTCCAAAACTTTAGAACACCTACTCATTCAAGGGTTTTCTTTATTTGTACTATTTTCTGCATTGTAGAATAATAGTAAAGACAGCAAAACTATGAAATAACACATGAAATCATGTAGTAACCAAAAAAGTGTTTAAAAAAACTACATGTATTTTATAATTGATATTCTTTAAATAGCCACCATTTGCCTTGATGACAGCTTTGCACACTCTTGGCATTCTCTCAACAAGCTTCAACTGGAATGTGTTTCTAACAGTATTGAAGGAGATTCCACATATGCTGAGCACTTGTTGGCTGATTTTCATTCACTCTGAGATCCGACTTATCCCAAACCATCTCAATTTGGTTGAGGTCGGGGAATTGTGGAGGCCAGGTCATCTGATGCAGCACTCCATCACTCTCTTTCTTGGTCAAATAGTATGGAGGTGTGTTGGGTCATTGTCCTGTTGAAAAACAAATGATAGTCCCACTAAGCCCAAACCAGATGGGATGGCATATCACCACAGAATGCTGTGGTAGCCATGCTGGTTAAGTGTGCCTTGAATTCTAAATAAATCACAGACAGTGTCATCAGCAAGGACCCCCACACCATACCACCTCATCCATTCTTTATGGTGGGAAATATACATGCGGAGATCCAGACGAAAGGACAAATGTCCACCGGTGCAGGACAAAGTAGATGGCTAGTGATGGCTGTTCAACAGTCTGATGGCCTGGTGATAGAAGCTGTTGCCAAGCCTCTTGGGCACTGCTCTGATGCACCTGTACCATCTGCCAGACTGTAGCAGAGTGAACAGTCCGTGACCCGGCTGACTGAGGTGCTTAATAATCTTCTTGGCCTTCTTTTGACACTGAGTGCTGCAAACGTCCCGGATGGCAGGCACCGTGCCCCCGTTGGTGCGTTGGGCTGACCTCTCCACCCGCTGAAGAGCCATGTGGTTGAGGACGGTGCAGTTGCCATACCAGGCAGTGATGCAACCCTACAGAATGCTTTCAATGGTGCATCTATAGAATTTTTTTTGAGGGTCTTAGGGGCCATGCTGAATTTCTTCAGCCGCCTGAGGTTGAAGAGGTGCTGTTGTGTCGTTTTCACCCCGGTGTCGATGTTACGGGACCATTAATGTGCACCCCAAGGAACTTGATGCTTTTGACCCTTCCCACAGCCGCCCTGTCTATGTGGATTGAGGCATGCTATCTGATCTGTCTCCTGTAGTCCACGATCAGTTCCATGGTTTTGTTGACGTTGTGGGAGAGGTTATTGTCCTGGTACAACTCCACCAGGGCTCTAAACTCCTCCCTGAGCTAGAGTCGTGCATGGCCACCCAGTCGAGGGTAAACAGAGAGTACAGGAGGGGACTAAGCACACACCGCTGGGGGTCTCCCGAGTTGACCAGCATGGCGGAGGAGTTGTTGCCTACCCACACCACATGGGGTCAGCCCGACAGGAAGTCCAGGACCCAGTTGCACAGGGATGAGAGCTTTGCATTAAATAAGTTGCATATCCTTACGATGAAAGATTTGTGAAATGAATATCTCAGTTGGTTTGAATTGCTATGAATTAAATTATGCTTCCTTTAATTCTAATTATATTCAAATTGCATCTTCCTGTGGGGAGTGGTCAATTCAAATTTAATTCAAATTCATCGTTTGAATGGAATTCAATTTGGAAATTCCGAATTGACCCCAACCCTGGTTCATATAGTAGACCGACAGAAGACATACCTCACACTTACTCAAGTACACACAGTTTAAACAGTTGTTTGACTTGATTGACCTATGAGAAGCTTTAATATCTTCACATCCTTAACACGGGTCTAACCTGTGTAGTTCCAAGCTATCTCCAACATATTCTCCAACTCCATTCTCACTGGTGTTGACCGAGGGCTCTAGTTGTTTGTCTCAGCTTCAGAGTTTGTTAGATTTGTTCTATTAAGTTGGTAGTATAATACACAGGGCCGGTCCCAGGCATAAGTGGCGTAAGCGGTCGCTTAGGGCCCCCGGCCGCTAGGTGGACTCCGAACTCGCTCAAGGTTTCAACAACTGTTATGTCAGTCACTGACAGTCACTCAATTAGCCCATGTCAGCAAAACATTTTTAGATTGGTAAATTAGTCTAGCCAGCTTCTAAACATGTAGTAATCATGGTCAATTATCGACCAGGCACCCAGGGCACGTGACCATGGGTCCTGACCTCCAGGGTGCCCACATAGATTTTTTTTGTCACTTTTACTCAGATATCATCTGAACATGGCATAATTCATGGCAAAATGTGTAGAATGGCATGAAAGTAGTTTAAAACACTGCAACATTTTCTCTCTCCGCCCCATAGCAAAATGTGTATAATTACAGAAAATGTGCTGTAAAACCACAAAACTTTCTCTACACCCCATGGCAAAATGTGTATAACTGCACAAAATAAACTTTAAAGCTAACAAAATTCTCTCCGCCCTTCAAGGGGGGGACCTCTAAAATGTTTTACCTGCGAGGTGGGGAACCCCCAAACCAAATCTTGCTTAGGGTCACCAAAAAGCTCGGGCCGACCAATATAATACAGATACCTAATACTTTGACACATGCAGTGGGATGGTTTGGGCAGGAATCTCCAGCACATTGAAGGATGTTGCGGATCATCATGGGCGGTCTTTGTAGGAGGAGGAGCTAGAACCCATAGGGCGGTGCAAGCGCTGTCCGGGTTTGGGTGGGGTAGGCTGTCATTGTAAATAAGAATTTGTTCTTAACTGACTTGCCTAGTTAAACAAAGGTTAAATAAAAGAAGAAGAAAAATTAAGAGATGTAAGATCTTAATTTAATCACTCTTTTGTTTGCTGAGAATTTTCCTGCAAATTAGGAAATGCAAATTTGTCGTGTATTTCAGTTTTACAAAGAATTCTAAAGTGTGTTGAAATGTCAGAATTTGCCCTAACGAATAATGTATCAAACCCTGCAAAAATGTCCATTAATTACAATAATTTCCTGTTGCTGCAGGATTATTTTCCTGCTGTAGCAAACTGGCTCAAATTAAGATCCTTCACCTATAAGCCCCCCACAGCCTTTTATTGACAGATGTCACTATACCCTGTTAACACATTCTCTGGTGCAATATGCCCCTAAATAACACTCTGCCATCTCATAAACACATAAAAAATAGACACAATGTTTTCACAATTACAATGGAGATTCTGATGATTCAGTGGCCTCCTTACCTCAGGCCTCGACCACTGCCATTGGCTATGTAAGAAGTTAGCGGGCTATGGAAATACTACGAGGAAACGCTTTACATTGAGCGACATGGTTTCTTCCACTTTTCCCTCTATGGCCTTGCAATTGTGGGAATGAGGTAGAGATAGTAGTCACCTTAATCATACTTGTCAAGGGAGATTTGTGTCACTGGCACCCAATGTGGGTCTAGCGTTGCCCTGTTCTGTCTGTCATTTGTTGATGTACTGAAAGCTATTTTAAGATGGAGATATCCAACCCATAATGCGGTTCAATAACCCAACAATGCTCTCTTGTTCCTTGAAAACAGCAGAGGATACCTTGTTGTAGGCAGTAATGGGGAAGCCAGGGAGGAGCGCACTGAGGTCTAAGTGGAGGATGATCATTTAACAACACACCATTTACACACCAAGCCATGCATGTGCTGTATTTAAAAGCCCGGTGGTGCTGATTTATCAGCTAAGGCCTTGGTAATGTTTCTGCAACGTTTACCTCCAGATTAATAGGGACGTTATACTCAGGTTGCTGCACAACAATGGCAGCCAGGTCTGCCACGTGCAGAGGAGTCCTCCTTGGCTCAGCAGTCTACCTACAAGCCTCTGGGACTGCGCAGTAAATCAAAAAGGAAATGCAGCAGAAAGCCTAATAAAGTTATTCTAATGATAGCGATCTCCGTAGAATCGCCCAGTGTATATCAGGAAGTTACCCCTCTCCTCTCCTGCTGAATCGTTTGGCAAAGCCAAAATGTTTTCGATGTTGTTTTTGTATTCCGAATTGAAGGAGCGGAAACAGAAGGATAGGGTTTGAGAATTAATAACATCAATCGCCATGTTACTTTCCCCCGCTGCGCTCTTGCCCTTTGCCCTCCAGTTTTTAGCAGAGCAGATTAAACATAGGATCAGCTCAGGGGGATTGAAGCATCTTTCTGAACACATTAATTTGAGCAACACTTACATGAATATGCATGGCAATTCTTCGAAAACTGTCACAAGGCTCCATATTATCATAATACATTTTATTATCATGTTTTAATTTTCTTTTCAGTATGCGCTAAACATGTTTTCACTCAGGTGGCATTGCTATAACTTAGTGAAGTCCACTGAAGGACTACTTTCAGTGGTAAACAGTGATGACTAGGCCACAGAACTGCCCCACTAAATAGAGCTCAAATTTGTTCTTTCTCCGGGGACGATAGAAACGTATAATTCAGTGAATAGTTTATAAACTGAACATATTCATGTAATGTCATTCAAAAAGGTAACATAGAGGTCACATTTACGGATATAATAGTGTTTGCAGGAAACACAGGTCACGTTTAACTTTGTTTACCCTTATGTCCTTTGATCCATTGCCCTGGGAAAACTTAGGTCAGTGGCAAGTTGTATATTGTCTAGGCTTTGACTGATCCCTGTTACAATATTGAGGTTTATCGTCAGGACAGACAGGCACATCTTGCTCTTTTATCACCCTCTCTGCTCCCAGCCAAAACAATGTTTGTGTGTAAAGTGAAGCAGTCATAACAGCATAGCCATGTTTCCTCTGCACACTGAGGCTATTCACCTCTGTGTTGACAAGTCTTGTCTGCTGTGCGAGACGTGGAGCCATGGACAGATAGATGCCTGGAGCATAAAAAAAATAAAAAATGCAGCTTGTCTTTAAAGACTTGGCAGAAATCATTGTGAAAGTGAAGTGTTTTCTCTGACGCATCAACAGTTTAGTGTGTAGACCTTGCATTCCAGATGTAGAATAACTGAATGGCCACTGAAGCCCAGAGCTTAGCTGCACTAACTTACTTCAGCTCTCACAATGCCATAGCCTGTATTGTATACATTGAATACAATAACTCCAAGCACCTACTGTTTAAGTCCAAGCACCTTGTCTATCAGACAATATTAAAATGTTCCCCAGCAACTACACAGTTGAAAGATCCACCGTAGCCATTTATTTAAGTCTATAAACAACACATTTTCTATTAACACGTGGAAGTTGACTCGATACACAATTGTATGTGTAAACCTCACCCTGCATACATATGCAGCCCACTATACGCTCATCATTGTGTAACATGTCTCTTTACGAGGATAAGCTCTGGTCAGCAAGGTATTGTACCCACAAACCATGGGATGGGAGGATGAATCTACCCGTGGTTCTCCTCTCCAAAGGCAAACAACCTCACAGTACTTACTGTTCACCCGGTGAGGGAGACCATTACGCTGAACAACAAATCATCCCTATTTACAGTCTGTGGTCTGTTGTTCACATTCTAGGAATTTAGCTCAAGTGGCCTCTTGTTATTTGAAGTAATCATTGAACCCATTTTCCTTTTCTAAACCTGTCTCCCCGCGTTCATTTCAAAGCAATAACTCATCGATGAACAACACCACTCGACAGTAACCACTCGTTTCGATGGCTCCACTTAGGCAGTGACCAAAACAGACTCCACGCAAAAAGTCACCTCACAATTCACCGCCATCGCTTCATTATCTAACTGTAGTGTGTCACCACTTGTTCCATGAATTACAGTTAATATATTCAAAGTTGAGGTTATTTTGTAAACTGACATTGGCGTGGTGTGTTGTACTGGGGACTTTATATTTTTGTGGAAAAAGTGATGACCCACGTGGGCAAAAACAGCTTGGATCAATGTTGTTTCCATGTAATTTCAACCCAAATAATCTGTATGATGACGTTGAATCAACGTGGAAAACTGATTAGATTTGCAAAAAATCATCAATCCCATGGGCATTTCGTCTTTCGCCCAACTTTAAGCTAATGTAAAAATACATTTTTTGTTTCACTTTTTTTTTTTTCACATTTTTTGTTTCACATTGAATTCACAGGTTTCTACTAAGCTAACATATGGAATTGTTTTAAGATGGTCATGCCAAGGATCATTTAGCTATTTCTCTTTGAATTTTAGGACCCCTGTAAGTATAAATGTTTCTTATTTAAAACTTATTTGATGGATTTAATTTGTCTTACTGCTCTTAGCCCATAGAAACTTATTGAATTACATATATATATTTTGTCTGTCCTATATCTGAGCGATATAAGAAAGTTCAGTGTCGTAGAGCCAAACTTGTTAGTGAGAGTCTCACCTTCTAATGGTGGAGTCATATTAGTAGCCCAAACCGTTCGGACGCTACAGACAGAAGTTGGCACATCGACGGTACCGACTTCCCAGAGTCCCGTGACACATGTGGGGGTCATAGAATGTCTCGTCTTTCCATAGAGGGGTCGATTTAGTTTGTAGCCCAAACCGTTCAGAAGCTACAGACGTTTTCGGTAGAATAACGATTTTCAGGGTGTCTCATGGTCTGACAAACACTGCTGTGGCTCTGCCACCTGCAAAAGACTGACATCGGTGGATGAGGTGAATTGACATGTAGCAAATGCAAAAACCAGATATCTCTATCTTAAACAGATGGATTTTGATGTGGATTTTTGTATTATGCTAATTCGAGTAGGCCTAGATGTGGCCTAGATGTGACAGAGTATAGGGGACAGAGTAGGACCTGGATGTGACAGAATAGACCTAGATGTGACAGAGTATAGGGGACAGATTAGGCCTAGATGTGGCAGAGTATAGGGGACAGAGTAGGCCTAGATGTGACAGAGTAGGCCTAGATGTGACAGAGTATAGGGTACAGGGTAGGCCTAGATGTGACAGAGTAGGCCTAGATGTGACAGAGTATAGGGTACAGGGTAGGCCTAGATGTGGCAGAGTATATTGGACAGATTAGGCCTAGATGTGGCAGAGTATAGGGGACAGAGTAGGCCTAGATGTGATAGAGTAGGTCTAGATATGACAGAGTATAGGGGACAGAGTAGGCCTAGATGTGACAGAGTAGGCCTAGATGTGACAGAGTATAGGGTACAGGGTAGGCCTAGATGTCTCAGAGTATATTGGACAGAATAGGCCTAGATGTGTTAGGGTATAGGGGACAGAGTAGGCCTAGATGTGACACACCTGGGCTACTGTAGGTTTCAATTAATAACTGTGTATTACTATAAGATACTGCTAATGTTAAGACAGGGATCTGCCATTCCAGGTGTCCTGACCTGCTCCTCTCTGGACCAGGCAACCCACATAGCAGGAGGTCTGAAGGTGTGATACTCCTCTTCTCTGACCATCTTTACACAGAGACAGATGGGAAACGCTGCAATGCACCGGTATACGTCTTTATAACAGGCACCACGGTCTAACAGAGCTCACGCAAATAATCAAGTGGTCTTAAACACCCGCCTTCACTCATTATTGCTTTTTCACAATTTTCCTAGAGTGACTTAAGTTATAAAAAAGCACACATTTTTGGATCTAATTCCGGAATTGTAAGGTATCGATGAATATCATTTACAGGTGGATATTATACTGTGGCCCATTTCTGGACTTAACTGCGACCTTCCTCAGGTTCCCAAGATGCTGTAACAGTTGTGAGGCCTTCAGCACTATGCTCCTCTCCTTCGGAGTAGAGGCGGTTCAATTGCCTTAACAGCTGTGGAGGGGATGAACAACTCGTTAGCTCTGTGCATTTTAAGTCATCAAATCCCGAACCTCCTCACCTACTCCTCATTTGCAAAGGGGACAGTTGTGAGGTGCTAATTAACATGGTAAAGAGAACAAATCTGATGGAAGCCAGGATTTCAGAGGGGCATCTGTATTCTCATACACTCACAGAAGGTGTTACTTTCATGTTTAATTAATTAAGCATTCTCTTTAACTGTATCTTGACAAATAGGAGCCAATTAGAAATAAAGGAGAAATGTTTATAGCTAATTAATGGTGGATTTCAAGGGAAAAAGTGTCATGTGCAGGTACAGTATAGCCCTCTTTACTACCATTACTGTGAATCTGTAGTTTACACCTATACTGAAGTTGGGTATGAAGGCTTAATATGTTGGTTGGTTGCTCAAAAAAGTTCAATCAAGTCAATTCTATGATACCGGGTGGTTTTGGACTCATGCATATGATGCAATCCATTTTCTGTTGTCGGGTCTCTGCTCCAAAGGGTTTGAAGGCAAAAGGTTTGAATCTTTTATATTGTAACTTTTGTGAGGCAAGTAATTGTCAACGGAATGTGCATAAAGATGGCAGAATTCAGATATGATGTCATTGTTTTAGCACTCTCCACTATCCAACTACAGTGTGCAATATGGTTTAATGTGCCAATAAAACAGCACAATCTACTTTTCCGGTTGAAGAAATTGCCAGCTTCTTGGAACTAAAACTGGGATCATGTATACTCTGCTAATAACCATTCTAAAATGTGTATTGGTGAGCAATGTATAATACAACAAACAAGGAATTTATAGTAAGTGCATGGACCGCCGCGATTTCTCCGCCCCCACTTTAAAGTAGTAGGAACAAATGTTTGTGTCAGTGTTTCCCAGGGGGCCTCAATTAGTAGGGAAAACATAAGAAGTATAACAGATAGTATAGAAAACCAAGAAAATGTTGTATAAATTCACTCGCTTGTAGCTCATTTACACTATGTCCCGGAACTGTGCTGTGTTATTGATTGGTACGTTTTGGGTATGATTTTGCTTTGACTGAATAACCAAAGTATGTATGTTTTAAAGATGAATTCCAGTGTGTTAGTGCTGATTCTCTGGCCTAATTATTATGAACAACAGGAACAGGTATGACACCTAGACTGCTGCTTTTATTTTGATTCAGCATTCACCAGCATATATAGATTGGAATGGCCCAATGAGCTAGTTTACTTTGGGTTACTGTATTTCTGAATTCATCATCTGTTGTGGTATTGCTTTACTATTTTACCATGACTATGCTGGTGTATCATTCATTTCTAAAAATCCATGCAAGTCATCTGAGTTGAGCAGAGCTGGTATAAGAAAATATGACGACCAAGAATTGTGGAATGGTTCAGTCCGTTTTCCGTGAACTGTTACGTCACCATTTAACATTATTTTCCCGCCTCTTTCCAATTGGAAGAAGGTGTGTGTTTTTCTGATCTGCTTCTGACATTAAAAGTATGTAAATATTGTTCCGTTTCTAGGCTACTTAAAAGTATTGTAGGCCTAATATGGTCCTTGTGAACATAATTTGTAAATTCTGTTTGTTTAGAAAGTTATATTTGTACATGAGCTTAATGGAATGTTTACCATAATACTAGTAGCCTACATCTTGAACAGGAGCTAGCGCTTGTTGTTTTTAGCATTTTTGCCAACTGCAGTTTAGGATGTTAAGCATTTTTGCTAGACTGTTTTTCCTGTGGTAAAACGAAACAAATGATTTGTATTCTCAGTGGTCAGGCACTAAGGGTTATATTGATTTGCTATTCAACAGGTGTGGATGCAGTTGAGAACTGGTGCCTGTTGCTTTCATTTTATATTTAACTCTATGCAAATATGGCAACTTTTTCAGGATTTGAGAATTACAAATGGTTTTATTTGTGTATTGTATTATATTATGGTGTGGCACAGATGCAGTTGAGACATTGAACTTATGTCTGTTGTTTTCTATCTCAAACTCTGCACTACAGGCAGCAAATTCATACTCAGATTCACGTAGACAGAAGTCGTGCTGCCATCTTTTACACATAATGCAACAAAAAAAACTGTACACCAGCTCCATTTGGGTTTTTCAGGGGAATGGGGATGTGCCACTCATGCAGTAAACCAATGCCTCGTGAGAGGGGAGAAAGAGAATCATATCCACGGACTTGAAATCAGCTCACCAGGTAACACCAGCACAGTATCATAGTTATGTAGTGTCTTCCACTAATTCATTCTCCTATGTCAAATCTGTGACATGCAACCATGTGAAGCCTACAATATTGCACTCAACTGAGGGAATGTCGTTGTCTTAAAGTTAGCAGCAGAACATCTTGTGGTCAGTTAAGTATTGCAGTATAGTTTAGTGAAGGGTTGTGGATGCATACTATAAGTTGTAACAGTGTTTTGGTGATTTACATATTTTTCTAACGTTTCTTTTTCAAATATGTTATATGTTTTTGTGTGACACCTAATTCATTAGAGGTTGGTTGTTAAGTCTATCAGTATCAACAGTAATCAGAGAAAGGCCTATTATTCATGGGCTATTGGTTGATTTTGACATATTTTGGGGGGGATTGCATTGGCTGAAGGATATTTGACTTTGATTATTTGCAGGCTGCAATGGAGATTTGCAATGCAGTAGGTTAGAAAGTGGAAAGGAAACCAACTTTTTGTTTGTTTTCTTCACAGAGAAAGGGAGTGGGGGCTTGTTCATACCATTGTGGCATATACTGTAGATAAATACATAGTTAGAACAATCTTTTAAATAAGAGAATGAAAGTCATCTAGTTGTTCTGCATCTCTCTTTTATACAAAATAGTGTGAACAGTAAACATTTAATTACACTAACGTGACAGTATTAAATGTAGAAGGACAAAGAACAGCAGGCTATTTATTGATTTTTACTAATCAGGGCAACCATTTTATTTTTACTAATCAGGGCAACCATTTTCAGACATGCCATATCCTGGCAATTCACACCTCTGCTTGAACCCAAACAAAAAAAAAGTATACTCTGCAAACAAAATAGCATTGCCATCATCCTGGACAGGACATGGTCTAATAATACAGACCTGATCTCAACGCACACACACACACACACACACACACACACACACACACACACACACACACACACACACACACACACACACACACACACACACACACACACACACACACACACACACACACACACACACACACACACACACCTGCATTTAGCTCCCCAACCTGATTTCAGTAAAGCCATAAAAAAGCCTTTTGTGCCTCGACATTTCCTACCATTGAACCATTACTGAATTATCATTCTCCAAGGGAATAGAGGCCTGTCGTCGTCTTTCAATTACGTTGTATGAAAGTGAATGAATTCTTAAAATAATAACATTACACATTACTGTGTATGTCGCCATCTCTCAGAGTGCCACTGCCACAATGGAGCAACTTTTCTATGGCAAGATGGAAAACAGCGTAATGTGTCGTGTAGCTAATTCATTTGACTTTAGAAAAGACAGTGCTGGTTTTACACAGCACTAACTAGGCCTACAGGCAGCCATAATGAATGTACATGTTGAACAGGGCCCTCTTGGTCAGGTGGATTAATTTTTTATCATTCTGATTTGAAATCCTATATGTGTTTAATTTATGGGTTCTGGGTGCTTAATTGTGTTCAGAGGGCCCCTCCAGACTAAATATATTCATCATATAATCAGAAATGTACAACTTTCCATCTTGGTGCCATCCACTGTAGCAGCGCGGGAGCATACAGGGAATGAGGACGGAAGTGTGTGTGAATTTTAATTGTGCTTGCAGCTACACGGCCACCAACTACAGTGACACACTGGTGTTCCCTGAGGTATAAACATTTAAATTGAACTAAGTAAAAAAGAAAGTTGCCGTAAATGGGGGGGAGACATGGCAGTGGCGTATCCAAATGAAGAGGGAGAGGGGAGAGCCGCTGCAATTCCCTGAAGATGGTTTATTATTCTGTGCTAAAATGAAGCGGGAGCAAGGAGTGGTAGTCAGCGATGCGTCAGAGTTGCTCTTTGAAGACATGAAAAAGCTGAACGCACAACAAAGACCAGATGTTCCAACATGCCTTATTTATGCACCCATCAGCCAGCTTCCCATGTCCACAAAACACCAGCATATTTTTTCCTTTTAAACTCACACATACAGTATAGCACCTGTCTTCTGCAAGAGCGACACTTTTTTTTGTGCGTGATTTTGTGTATAAATGTGCTCCTGTCTTTCATTTGGAATCGTGGAACAGGTACAATTTGGTCAATTAACTGACATTTCAAGTTGTGGCTTACAGTAGTGGAAGTGGGTCTGTAGCTGTCAATCATAACATCTGTTTCGCTATTTGTGGAAAGATAAGGCCATTGAGATGATCATATAGAGTATGTCTATATGGTTTGGGGTTACAAAGGGCACCGGTATCGCATCTAGAACCTGTAAACTGCTCTATATTCCTCTCCACTAACACACCATTCAGTTTCTATCAGACAACAGCTGTTCCAACCTCAATGACCCAAATACTGCACATGCACACATGCTCTAGTCTACTGTATATGTGCATGTATCCCTTCACACATCCCTGTACCACTGAACACACACACATACTGTACACTGAACAGAAATTAGCTGATGGTCTAATTTCTCTGCATTCTAAATGTGATAGCATAGTATCAGCATGGTTAAAAGCTTTTTATTCGTCATTTCCAGTGCGCTCAAATAAGTATCAACAGTTTATCTCTGTTTTTTACTCCAAAATGCTAAGGACCGGAAGGAAAGATCCTTAAACAAAAGCTGTTCAGTTCAATTAAAAAACGGAGCTATCTCTCCCCGAATGGAGGGATTCATGGAAACAAAGAGTGCTAAATTGATGGCACCACAATAAAACTATTAGCTGGGGAGTAGACAGATGCTGATGTGCCGGTCTCCTTTCCAGGGATTATTATTTATTTACACTTCTCAATCACAGCCTCCCAGATGCCACCCGGACTCTGGCGTGGCACGCACACTGGGGGGGACTCTGGGTAATAGAGCAGGGCTAGGAAAGGGCATCTCTCCAGTCAAAGGGACATGGGATCAGGCGGGTGGAACGTGGGTACAGCATGACAGTTAAAGAAGCCCTGGCACCGAGCCCAACACAAATCAACGTCTTCGATAGCTGTTTTTGTCCAAGGATTCTGTAATTGTCTGTGTTCTAATAGGCCTGTGTGTGCACATCTGTCACTAAGAAACAAATTTCTTCGTTTAAAGAAAGAAATAGTGCACATGGAATTTATCCAATTTCATGTAAAAACTAACACAGGGATGGATGCAGACTTGGAAGTCATCGCAACTCAATTCACTTCTGTTCAACAAATCTTGAGACAATGTGTATTAAACTGTGTCATGATTATGCTGTGACAAAATGGCTGCGATTCAACCAAGAGTCTGCTCAGAGACTGAGAGAGAGAGAGCCAGGTTATATTCACTTGGAATCT